>NC_139842.1:14966910-15051910 GCF_963691815.1 Echiichthys vipera
TAAATAAGCGTATTGTAGGATGTTTAATACTTCACTCGAAACTCATTGTTTCTTGGACACAGATTATCTCAGACACTCAAAAAAGGTCTTTATCATCAGCTCCTCTTGCATCATTGTAAAACAAAGGTGGACCTTGTAGAACACATTGTGGACTTTGTATTCTCCCTAATGCTGTTTCACTTGCAAATCACAGCCTTAGCAACCACTTTGCAATTGCAATTGATTTTTGCCAAAAGGAGGAGCTATAATTGATTCTTCCAACTTGTTACTTTTCACTGTGATGCTGCTTTCCCTTCCAGGCACATAAATACACCCCACAAAACAAAACACCACTCAATGGTAGGCATGGTTAAATAATCAGGGTTTTCTGCTGCAGAAATTTAAACGTGTTAACCAGTTTACTTTTAATTCACATTTATATTGACGGAAATCTCTTTACTACCCAAATGAGGATTGATCAGATTACTACAGTGCATCCTGTAACACAGTTTTGCAATTTAAGTAGCAGTGAATGAAGTTAAGTCATTGTCCATCATCTAGAGACTGTGATGTTTAGCTACTGCATAGCTGTAATGCATTATAGGAGACTATAACGGAGAAATTGAAGTGGCGGAGTACCTTGCTCTGAGGCTTTAAACCTGATTTTTTTGAAATAATTAAACCTAGCTGTGACTAAAGTATGTTACTGAAAAAAGACAGTTAATTAAGTATCAAGAGCAGATGCCTTGTAATGAAGGGCCAGTTGAAACGAGTCGGTATTTTAATCAGGCCAGCCTGGAGATATGTTAATGTGTGTGTGGAGGTGGACAGGGAGGGTGGTCGGGCAGTGGGGCAGAGGAAGGGGACGGACCCACGGCCAGAGGGTATGGCTCCAGGTCTCACCTTTTGGGCCACCTGGTTGACCCACGGGGAGGTGCAGTTACTCAGGTCAGGTCCCCGCGGGTTCCACATGACCTGCTCCACCAAGCACTGGAACGAAGCGATGCCTAAAGATGAGCACAGGGAGAGGAAAGCGAGGAAGGGGAAGTAATGGAGAGATAACAAGCGTTAGGTGCCTGCAATTAAAGGGGAAAGTGCGGACGAGAGGGATGAGCACAAAAAAAGTGCGATATAATTTTTTTTACCCAAGAAAAACGGAATTAAATGAATTTTAAAAATGCAATACTCGGAGTGTTTCAAGATGAGAAGGAAGAAGGAGGGAAAAGGCGGAGTAAAAATGGGTCAGAAGTGAAGAGGTTCAATAATGGAGTGTACGGTAGTGAGAAAGTAAGGGAAGAGAAAGAGAGGAAGAGGCGGGGGAGGGGGGGGGCTTTCATGCTCTAAAAGGAATGCTTTAAAAAGAGTACATGCGGACGTGCCACATAATATTTACTATGTACGCACAAACACAAACACACACACACACGCACGCGCGCACACACACACACACACACACACACACACACACACACACACACCAAAGACATCAGGTATGATACCTCACTGTCAAATAAAAACACCTGAAGGGAAGCACCTTCCACCAAACCTCATTTCCAGCTAGGTTTTTCTAGTTATGTTGGTTCAGAGAAAGGACACCACACGGGGATAAAACCAGAGAAGGGTCTATATGCTGCTGCTAACACAAATACCAACGTCAAGTAACAAAGACAAAGCAGGGAAAAGAGGAGAGAGACCACAGAGAGAGAAAGAGAGAGAGAACGGAAGAGCAGAGATGACAGAGAGAATGCAGCAATGCTTCATAATTGTAGGAGGATTAGAGCAGATGTGGCGTTGCATTTCATACCCCCTTCTTCTCTCTCCCACTGATTTTTTTCTCCTCTCTCTCCCGCTTTCCTCTATACCCTCCTCCATCGACCACAGATTGGATTTGAGAGCTCTGCCAAGACGCAGCAATTAAGCCAGCTGCTAATTTAATGTTACTGGCGTTCACAGAGAGAACATACAGAAACGTCGAAAGGCACCGGAGAGGGAGACTTTAGAGAGCTTTTTGATTGCTGCATGTTTAGAGGTATAGAAACTAGCATGAAGGGAGGTGAAGCCTGTGTTGTCTCGCCTTTCATTTCATTATTCGTTACTTTCAATCAGCTCTGTTTCTGTGGGAGATGAGCCTTTCATTTGTGGAGGACGGGCTTTCATCTATAAGTCCTCAGGGACTGTGCCGGCTGGTGGGACCGACACAGGGACAGAAGAAGACAACAGTGGAAAAAAACAAGTGTGAGAGCACAAACATACTGATCACTTGGGCACATGCTGAGAGATATATTGCATGCACAAACACTAACATGCATGGAGGACATACTGTGTCAGCAACACTTCAAGATGAAGTGTTTGTTTCATGGAGTGGAACAAAAATGCATAGACACATGGGGATGTCCTCACCTAGAGATCCTTTGGGACATGGGCGGTCTACTGTTTCTCCTCTCTGGGTGGTGGGCCACTGGACACCACGCACCAGCTTGGACTCACAGACATGGGGCTCCAGGCCTTGAGGAGGACGGGGTGGCCGGCGGGTTACAGGCACAGTGGCTGTGATTGGTCGAAGATCCGGCTGCTTGTTGATGGAGCCAATTGGGCGTGAGGTGGGGGCCAGAGGGCGGACGGTAGTGGGGCTGGCACTGGAGGTGAAGGGCCTGGCTGGAAGAGTGGTGGTCACTTGGGTGGTTGTCAGAGGGCCTGAGGTACCCCCAAAGCAATACAAAGAGAATGGAAGACAGAGTTAGAGGCTACAAATGAGACTCAGAGTGAGTGAGAGACATTTAGAGAGTTATAAAAGGGTGAAAGAGATTTGTTAGAGAGCAGCAGAAGCTGACAGCAAGCCATAAAAAGAGATTGAGAGAGTGAAGGACACGTGAATTTAAGATGTCTCTCAGAAGTTGAGTTCAAAAGTTAGCCTGACAATAATTGGGGTGACAAATACTTTTTTGAGCTCCTCAAAGCCTGTTCTCCAGAGAGATAAGAGAAGCAGGGGAGGAGATGGAGAGGACGCATCATCACAAGACAGGGAGAGGTAAATAATTGATCAAATGTATCAGAGAAGTCACCATCACTAACAACCAAACCTAATGCGAAGATAAAAGCAACACATCACAACTACAAAATCCTAAATGATCAAACGCAGAGGCAGCGCGCACACTGGGAGGGCCACCGCCCATGTGTCTCTGCCTCTGCTCTCTCCGGGCCTAATTCAGGCTTTAAAGGCCTTTATGCGGCTCAGATTTACAATACATCCAACCACCTTTTCATACTGATGAACTGCCAAAATGCAGTGTGGTGTTCTCATTCCATCCTCCCCCTTATCATTTCAGAATGCCTTTTTCATTATCTATGAGACAGAGAACTTGATATGAAGTGCTACAGCAGTCATACCTGAGAGGCTGCTCTTTACTTAACTATAACTGAGGATGGAAATACAGTGATTTGATATCTGAGGCACTCAAATGTCAGATAAGAAATAGTCAAAAACACATTAATTTGAAGTCTCCCCTGATCAGGCAAAAAGCATCATTTTGTAAAAGGAAGAACAATGTAAAAGGTTCTTTGGCATAATTTCATTTTCTGCAAATATGAAATGATAAAAGAAATGCAGTCATTGCAAGTGCATAATATATCTTATCGTCATTCTGTAACCAAGATAATGTTAGCTGTAATTTATACCCCCAAAGTTTCTACTCATCTACTCTACTTTTCATTCTAGTCAGATGTTACTTTTCATTTAAACCAGCCTCACGCCAAATGATTTTTCGAGCAATTTCACTCTGGCAGACAAATTTCCAGTGTCAGAACAATCTCATGAGAGTTTTTCTAGAGTTATGGCACGCTCCTGTGATCTTTATTGTTTGGTGTAAGGTGGTTATAAAACTCAGTCCCAGTTTAATCAGTGTATTTCTTGTTTTAAAGTTCTGATAAAATCAAACATGTTTAACATTACTGTAAGTTTTTTATTCTTCAACCAATATGTGCATTCTCTTCAGCACCAAACAAGCAGCAAACTGGTTGGACAGTAAAGACTGTGGGGACTCTGGGGAGAAGCAAAACATGAACAAGTCTCGGTTCTCTTTTCTCTGCCACTAAAAAGGTGCGAAACTAGCCAATGGGTGCTGGTAGCGAGCTGTGACGAAGTTGCTATGCAAATACAATCTATCTTCATGGATTACACTGATTCTAATGATTATTCTCATCAAATAGATGAGAACACTGTCAACATATGACGTCTTTTATCTTGCGTTTCAAGACTTGTGTTTTTTGTGGACACCTAGGAAATGCTAGTATGTCATTTCTTAAAGGGCATTTGGTGCAAAATGTCAGATATGTGGATAGTAATGTACGGTTGGCATATGTATCATACTGTCCAATAGTAATTCTCAATTTAATACCTTATTACAAACTGACACATCTCACGAATAATTGGGGGAAACATTTGGATAATTTTTTTGTGAATTTTCTGTTAGTTTTCCACCAATTTAAAAGTGCAAAACGTCGTAAAATTATAGACTTAAATCAAAAATTACTCTACGCACACTGTGTTGGGATCTCTCCTTACCTGTGGTGGGGTCAGGTGGTCCAAACTCCAGCGGGTAGCGCAGCACATTATAATTGTTCCAGACATAAAGCTGGTTGTCTCGAGGGTTGTAGTCCACAGAGGAAATATACTGATAGGGGTTGGGGAAAGCGATGTTAACAGGCTCCTCGCGGGCTCGGTTCGTATTATAGGCATACATCACCAGGTCGCCGCCTGCTTCGCTATCATCGTCCTGGTAGACAGACCGCACTGCATAAAGCACACCACACGCCATGAAGGCGTTGGATGCCACCCTCTTGTCGAAGCTGGTCTCCCAGGTGCCTTCAAAGCGCAGGGTGTAAGGGTTTACCTATGGGCAAAGAAATGCATAAACAATCACACTCGAAAGGAATTTTACTTACTCAGATTCTCAGTTTTAGTGATCATAAAAATAAAAGTAAAATGTCTTCGGAACGATGTGTGCAGTTTTATGTATCATTAAACTTTGAAAATTATTTGATGTAACATTCCTCATATTACTCATGTTTGCATGAGCAACCATGCAGCACAAATGGTACTTCTGTACAATAATGTAAAGATTTATAAGCACTTGTAAAAGCATTTAAAAAGCAATTAAACCTTAAGTTTGTGATTTTTTATTTGCCTTAACGCAAAGCTGCTTCTGCTCAATATACCAAACGGTATGCCGAAATTTGTGCGGCACTCTGGGTAACATAATAAAACTCCCCAGAACCCAAACAACTCCTTGATGATGAAAGTGATCGCTTTGTTATTTATTACTCGGTTGCTCCATTATTCAACACTCTCATAGCTCATACAGGGTTTGATATTTTAGATGGATAGTTTAACTTATCCAGTTAGAAAAACAATTTCCTGGTTAGGTCAAAGATAGTGATAATAAATGGGACCCATCTATAGGAACAACACATTAATTCAAACTCTGTTTGTGTGGAATCTTGCTGGCTTATTGCAGTTTTGTTTGTTAAGAAACAAAATGGTATTAAAGTATGAATGTTCCAAAGATCACAGTGATGGATAATGTTTTTAGCTTGTCAAGCAACAGGACAAAGTAATAAGACTCTGCAGATGACAAACAGTATATGTTCCAAACAGTATGCACAGAAGATGGTTCTAAACTATTGATTTAGATTATATTGTAAGTCATTAAATCATACAATGTTTAAAGCAAGAAAAAAAGTGGTTGTGGTGCACCAACAGAACAAACCCAAGGGAAGATTAGTTTGTGGATTAGATGGGATTTAAAATGGAATCTTTTGCAGGTAATGTTTATGTGACTCTTTTTCCTAGCTAACAACATCTCATTGAGTGCTCCTGTGTAATCTCAATAGTAAGTCATTTATGTGTGACATATGACCTTTCATCTGTCTAGTCAGATGAGATTTTGATATAATCTACCCCTGCATTTTATATCCCACATCTCATCCCGTGCAGTGCTGGTCTCCCACCTGGCTGACCACCAGTCGTCCATTGTTGGCCTCAGTGGCGTAGATCACCCAGAGGCCATTCTCATCCACAGCCAGGTCAATGTCGGATTTCCCTCCCCAGCGGTAGGGCGAAGTGTCATGGTAGTTGGCGTTTGTGATGATGGCCTCGCCGCTCTTGATGCGCGTCCGTAGGTCATACTTGACAATGTTTCGTGTGCGTTCTTTGTTGTAAAATACTGCACCATCATACACCACAAACCCAGTGCCATCAACTCTGTTGGGCAACCTGTTGAAAGAGAATTCAGGAAAACAAGTCAATTCATCCACTCTGCATGACTCAATCCTACAAGATGGCCTCACTGTGAGACACCACAGTGAGACTGTTATGCTATCACCATCCATATCCACATCAAAAGCTAATAAATCAATATAGCAACAGATGTTATTTGATCATCCAGGACAGTGGGATGCGCCCTCACTTGTAGGTGGTGGTGGCTCGGTTCTGTTTGAAGTCTTCCCAGGAGGCATACTCATACAGCATGTCGGTGCGATAGGGGGTCCAGGGCATGACGTAGAGGCGGTCTCCAGACTGCAGCGGGTCCTTACACCACGCCCCTGCTTGGTGCTCCGCCTCCTGCAAAGAGCTGGCCGCCTGAACCCGCAGCAGTGTCCCCGGACACACAAAGACTGGTGCAGGAGGAGGAGGTGTGTTGGAGCAGAGGAAGGGGAAAAAAGGAAGAGACAAAATTAAAACAAAGCATTGTAATAATGAAAGCTATCATGGAGATGACATGACAGGGGAGGGAGAGAGGAAATGGGAAAAGGCCAAAGACCATGGAATAAAGCACAGGAGAGAGACATGGAAGAGACGGAAGAAAGATGTGAGTAGATAAAAGAAAGTTGAGAATTGAAAAGGAGACCAAGTATATGAACAGAATTTGGGGGGTGGGGGGTGATGTGAGGTACAATATCAGATTTAAAATATAAATGAAGGAACATATAAAAGCTAATTTGTAGAACATCAGCATTGTGGTGGGAAAGCGTCTGGATATGATAAATGGGAGGTTTCTGGCTGCTGCCATGCCTTAGATGTAGCCTCTAATCTAATTTATCTTGGCCTACTTTTTATTTGATTGTGCATTTTTTATTTCAAAGGCCCCTGCTTCTCTGCTCTGCTACTGGGTGGTAAAACAGTAATTGAGCAGCTTGTTTTATTAGGACTCAAATTTGGCTCTCAGTCAAGAGTAATGCCTCAAAGAAACAATCATTCTGGGGTAAAAGTGCTAGGTTGGCCAAGCCTCCCCTTCCTCTGCAAGTGAAACACACGTAACCATACGCATACCGCACGTACAAATACCGATACGAACAACAGTCCCTATTCCAAACAGACATGGATGCACACACAAAAATACATGGGAACCCTTGCACACAACTCATATACCAAACAAGCACACACACACACACACACACACACACACAGGATGTCTACTTTAGGCAGGTGGAGATCATCTACAGGGGACTGGTGTAAATTGGCTGGCTGACATGGTGTGTCCCTGCCTGACAGAGAGTGCGCCCTGGGACCACTGGGTATGTCAGGTGATCTATGAGGAAAGCTGCTGGCATCCTCGCCACTCTGACATCACAGGGGCACCGCTGAGAGAGTGAAAGAGAGAGAGTTGGAGGCACTACAGAATAAAACAGCTGAGGAGTCCCCACGTCTCTTCTGCCAGCTTATTTATGTGGCTCTCTGGCTTGGGGTTGCTGCAGAACCAGACACCTGCTGGTCACCTCATGATTGAACGCATCTCTGAACTAATTGGACACTGCAGGGGCATTTGGACACACGACATACAGCACACACAAATGCACAGGTTAAACACACACACATGGATACCATTCCAATACACACCAGCGTAGCACAACACACGCACACACACACACACACACACACACACACACACACACACACACACACACACACACACACACACACACACACAAACACACGCACGCACGCACGCACGCACACACACACACACACACACACACACACACACACACACACACACACACACACACTCACACAAACACACACACACACCCACACACACACACACACACACACACACTGACTGTTAGAGTGATGGATCAGTGTAGGCTCAAACTGTCTTGAATATTGCATGGAGTCTAGAGCAGGAGGAGAATCATAATGGAGAGGTGGAGGAGCTTCAGGCTTTTGGAAATCCAGCGTTCTCTTTTCGCTGTTGATAGTGGCTGGTGATCTGTAGTGCTGGGCCACTTAGGAATTATCCTGTTCTGAGGGGTCCAACAGGGATTGAGAATGGCAGCCAAACAGGGATCTAATCAAGCTCAGGCATAAACAAACACTCTGAATACAAACTCTTCATAGGGAAGAGACTTGTCCTGCTCCATTGTCGAACCAAAATTCTCCCTCTAAAGCAGGGATGCCTGAGGTGTTGGCTTTGCAAATATAACCGTGGGTGACTATAATATGCAAAATAATGTTAAGAGCAATGTTTAAATCTGGTACTTTCAGACAGCTGAAGAATCATTTATAGACTAGCATCTATGCTAACACACCCTTAAACCAAAATAAAATGGCATTTTTATCAATCCAGACACAGCATGAGTTCACTGCAAATAAACAGAAGCTGTGCTCTAAAGCATTTCAAATAAAGGCCGTAAAGGCTGAAGTTTTTTATCGGAGAAGAGAGCTATAGAGTTGGGGGAAAAAACAACAGCTAAAAGTGGAACAGTGCCTCAAAAGTACCAATGCTACTGTAAATAAACAGCATGCAAAAACAAATGCAGAGACTCTGCATGTAGGTGACCAATAAACAAAGCCAGGAACACTCTGCCTCAAGGTAGAATAAAGGACAAAGAAGCACAGAACCCTCTAATCATCACAAAAGGGATGAAGAAAAGTAAGTACTGTAAGTATGGAAATGCTAGTACTGTATCCAAACTTATTAGTTTCCACCACATAGCGAAGGGTAGATAAGCTTCCATGTGTCAGAGTGACATTGGACTGAAGACTGACTTATGGCTAATGGGAGTGGCTGGAATTTATCATGAAGAGGGTCACTGTGCTTTACTTAAAGACAAAACAATTTTTTAAAACAGCATAAAAACAAAACACAAAAAAACACAGTTAAAAGCAGATGCAAAGAAGAGCAAAAAAGTTAAATAGAAGAAAATAGATAAAGTTTAAAGTTATTAAAAAGAGCTCAGCTATAAGCACACGAAAAGAGAAATGTTTTTAACCTGGATTTAAAAGGGCTCACAATTGGGGCTGATTTCAAATCAGCTGGTAGTTTGTAACCGCTAAATGCTGCTTCACCATGTCTAGTTTGAACTCTGTGCTCCACCATCTGACTTGAGTCAGTAGATCTCAGAGCTCTACTGGGTTTATACTCTACTCTCATGTCATTCATGTATTCTGGAGCAAAACCATTCAGTGATTTGTAAACCAGTAGCAGAACTTCTATTCTATCTATTCTGCAGCTGACTGGGAACCAATGTAAGGACTTAAGAATTGGGGTGATGTGATCTGATTTCTGTTTGATACTTTTTTTGGAGAGTCCTGTCGAAAAGCCGTTACAGTAGTCGAGTCTATTGGCGATGACGACATGAATCAGCTTCTCCTGATCAGTTTGGGACATAAAACCCTACATTCTGTATATGTTCTTAAGTTGATAAAAGGCTGATTTGGTGACTGATTTGATATGGCTGTTGAAGTAATGTAATGATTCATGACTGGCTATAATATACAGGTAAGATGCACTACAGTCTATGACTTCAAAAAAGTTGTAGTTGTCTGCAATATAATTTACTGTCACTACATTGTGTCCGTCACAGTGTTTCTCCAAAAAAAATACTATATGATTCTGTTCATTATTGCACCTAACCTTCCAGCCCTGTCCTAAATTGGTAGCAGCCTGTACTCTATTGGACTCATCATAACAATAACACTACGTTGCAGCTTGAACTAACAGTATGTCATCCTCCACCTCCCTCCCACATGCTCTCTCTTCCCTCCACTCCTATACAAACCCTGCCGGCTGCCGATCAGCGAGCCTCGTTTTTTTCTAATGAACGGGCCGTTGGGTTGGCCCAGTGTCAAAGGGGCTCATCAGCAGCCTCCAGGCTGTACACACAGGCCATGAACACACACACACACACACACACACACACACGCACACACACACACACACACAGATACACACACACACATACATTCGCACACTCAGGCAAAACTGAAACAGTGGCCACGCTTCACACCATGCAAGCCCTGCCTAGGGGGCTTCATTAACTCTGACCTGCGCTCCCCAGGCTTCCCGGCTGCTTTCCTGTTTACCAGCTCTTTCTGCCGCTCCTTCACTCTGCCTACCTCTCTCTCCATGACTGTGAAGGCAATCGTAGCAGCAGGTAGGCGGAGAAGCCAAACCCTAACAGTAGAGTGTATAGTGCAAATGGCTATTAGGACTACAGTATGAATGATTAAGCATTATAGTAGGAATTAGGCGTAAATCTCGAGATTAGGCATTATCCTAGTCTGGCTAGAGCAGGTTAGCTAGAGCCATCTGGGATTATGTGAGATAGTTAGATTAATAGATTAATTCCTGTTTTGGTGCGAATGGAAATCTTGCAGTCATGATAATGCCAGTGAAGTCACCAGACAGCACAGACACAACACTTTACTCTGCAAACTAGCCAGATGGCGCATGAAACTTACCTTATCAGGGATTAAAACCCAGGCTGTAGCTATCATACTCTAGCATGCCAATTACTGCCACACATGCAGGGGAATACTGCTGTAATAATTGACTATTTATCTCTATAATGCCTTTTCCAGGCACGGGTCAGCTGTTATTTGTCAATATGAGGAAGCAGTATAAAATGAATAAAGTGCCAGTACTTTCCTGAAAATGACAGCAAATATCTCCCATTAGCATCTTGCAGCAATTTGTGATCGACTTGTACTGCAATTAAAAGTGAGTGCTGACAGCTTCAGGCTAAATTTAGACTCTTCATTTTTGTTGTCTTTTGCAAGCCATGGTGTTTTTATGTTTGATGTGACAGCATCATGGTGATGGTTAATGTACGACTTTGATGATCTAAACACCCCCTGCCAATAGCTGGCAGCTGTTTCTAAAGTAGCGTCCTCGTGGTTGTTTGTGATCTTGGAAGTTTTTCTTTTGCATCAGGGATCTGAGGGCTCTGCTGGCCCGAGCCTTTGCCCAGTCCACAGTCATGGCCTGCTCACAGGACTGACTGCTGAGAGCATGCTGCTCTAATTGAATCCTACACCTGTTACTGGCAGGTGCAGCACACAAGCAGCAGGGGGCAGAATGGAGCATGGCGTGGCACTCTGTGTCCATGCTGGACAGTTAATGCATGGACTTTAAGGGTTAGTGTGTGCATGAGCGTGCAGCCGATCGCCTGATGATATGTTGATGTGCATTCATCAGCCCATTAGTGTGTCTAAGTGTGTCTTACTGTGTATGTGTGTGGGAGCATGCATGTGCGTAGTTCAGAGAGACAGAGAGGCAGAGAGATAGAGAGAGAGAGAGAGAGTGAGAGAGAGGGAGAGAGAGAGAGATAGATAGAGAGAGAGAGAGAGAGAGAGAGAGAGAGAGAGAGTGAGAGAGAGAGAGAGAGAGAGAGAGAGAGAGAGAGAGAGAGGAAAGCGTGAAGAAGGAATTGAGCGTGTTCTGTGTGTGAAAACAAGAAGAGAGAGAGGAGTGGAGTAAGAGAGAGTAAATAGGTTATTTCCTGTGAAATGAGAATTAGGAGTGAGTTAATCTGTTGAGGAGTGACATTAAGTGACAGAGAGAAGCGAGAAATAGGTAATGAGACAGGAGGGGTTCCCATTGTGTTTCTGCTTCCTTTTAGACTATAAGGTGGTCAATTCATGGGAATAAAAACATGATACAGTACAAACAGCCGTGCAATTGTATACACACACAGACATACATCCTTAGGACAAACAAACTCACACAATGCACGCATGTATACACTGTCCACACAGTGGAAGAGGCAGGTGTTAAACTGGCACCTTTATCAACGCAAACATTCACCCCAGAGAATACCCTTCACTGAGACCAAAAGCTGGCAGCAGCTAGAGATAGTGTCCATTGAAAGCAAAGTCTTATCTGCCTCAGAGTGAAGCTGACACTTAGTGACAGGAAAGTTGGTCAGGACATGACTGCAGATACAGTAGACGACAGGGGGGCATATGATATGCTGCCCAAGGCTTGAGCTGTGAGGTAGCTTGCAGCTGTAACGTTAGCCTAGCATGCTGCAGCGCCCTGCATGCTCCTACTCTAAATCAAGCCTCCCAATGGTGCCATCTCTCCATAAAGGTCCTGAAACCAGGCACTGTGATTTATATTCATGACCACCTGCCTCACTCCCTCACCTCTCTGTTCTTTGGCTCTAACAATGCAATGACTTCTGCGGGTACAGTCACTCCCCACACTCTTCCCTATCTCCCTGTGCCACTGAATAAGGTGTCTGAGCTGTGTCGGTCACATGACTGTGCTTGTGTGTGGTGGGTCATTCCTAATGAGGCGATGCTGCCTGACTCATCGTCTCTATAGCGACCACTCTCCCTCTTGTTCACCATTTGCAGCCATTCTTGTGTTTCCTGTCACACGATGCAGTGGTCTCTCACTCATTCTCTCTGTTAGGCTGTTTTTGTGACTGACTGTCCTTGTATGTCCCCCCTTCATTTAAATACAAGGTTTCTCACAGAGATCTAACACTGCTTTCTTCTCTTGCCTCTTTCCTTTCAGAAGCAAACATATTGGAGTTGAGAAAAATATTTTGGACGGTAGTTTGGTCCTGTCAGCAGTGATAAAGGAAAATGATGTGGTTAATGTACTCTGCTAGACTGTCAACGAAAAGGGTGAGAAAAGGGATGGAGGGATTGACGGGAAGAAGGAGCGGCGGCTGACGCCGACATAGTCTTAAAATAGCCTGACAGTAGGTTGGTTGACAGAGTATACGACATTCATTGGAGGATCTCCTGCATGTGACATCATCACCACACGGTGCACGTCATCCCAATCCAAATCTGTCAATCAGCTGATCAATAAGTGAGGATTAATTTGACAGCACGGACAAGACAAGTCTGGAATGTTAATTCAGCCATAAACAGAGAAAGGAAGTGTTTAGCAGCAGTGGAGGGATGGATTAGGGGAAAGGGCAGGAGTGCAGACAGAGGAAATGGGTATTCATCTTAGTGTTAGTGGGAGGAAGAGTAGTAAAAGAAAAATAACCAGTTTGGTGAGACGGAAGAAGGAGGAGAAGGAGGATGGTTTTGTACCTTGCTATTCCACCACAAGCAGGTAGAGTGAGCTAAAATGGCTGCTTGCGGTGGGAGAAAAATGTGAGACAATGATCCATGTTAATGAAAAGCCATGGACATGACGACAGACAAAGGGGGGGTTCATAAACCAGTTTAATGGCATCCTCTACAGGAGATAATTCCTCCAACATATGGATCCAGCCATGGGGCCAGACAGGGAAATGGCTGAGGCAGAGACATATGTGAGTAGGGGGGGTTCAGAGAGAGTTGAGGAGGGTAAGAGAACCAGAGAGAGGGAGTTAGGGCTCATTGGGACTCATTGGCTACTACTCTCACAGTGACCTTGGGTATGGGTCAGGTCTGTCTCTCCTCTTTAAGAAGCTAGTGATTGAGGTGCATGGTCATGCTGATTGGGGCTCTTTTGTAGTGCTTGTGGCTGTATCAGAGAGGCCATTACAAGAAGCTGGAGCACTCCCTAAAGGGGATACACCTTCCTCCTCCATCCCCTTGCCTCCCCCTCCAGAGCCTCATTGAACACAACTAGAGGGGATTGACTGATGGTGGGAAGGTATGGGGGGGGGGGGGGGGGGTTCACAGTGCATGTGCAATAAAGAGAATAGAGACGTGGCAGTGACAAACTGTAGAAAGAGAGGAAGAGGAGAGGTCGAAGAGGAGAGGTCGAAGAGGAGAGGTCGAAGAGGAGCGTAAGAGATGCTGAAAAGGGCCTGCAGCTGCTTGTGATGGCCAGATGCGATCTGAGAGATAAACCAATCAAAGAAAGGTGAGAGAGAGAGAGAAGAGAGCAGGAGAAAGGGAGGATGAGAAACACAACGGAAGAAAACAAGGGGACAGTGAGAGAAAAGGAGATGAATGGAAGTGTGATTAATTGAAAAAGGAAGAGAGACAGAATGAGCGGAGGACATGGAAGCACCTGGAAATGGGATACTGTAAAAATGATACGGAGAGGAACTTTGCCCAGTTACTGTGTTATCTTAAAGCAATGTTTTTGCAACAACAAACTTTGAATCTGTCCTGAGAAACCAAAAAAAGAGGGGAAGAGATACAGAAGAATGGAGAGAAGGAATCGCTGAGTAATGTAAAGACAGAGAGGATTTTTTTTCTTAGATTGGATGAGCTGAAAGATACTTGAGAGATGGAATGAGACATGTGAATTGTCAGATGTATGTGAGACAGTTTGGGAACGTGATGGAAAAAGGAGAGATTTGCCATCCATGAGATGGTATGAATGTATGTTGTCTGTAAATTTAGGCTGGGATGTGCTACTTTGTGGAAAGGAATGAAGTTAATCTCTCGTTTATCTCTCATAGATACATGATTGACCTCCCATGATGCCTTTTTTGTGTGTCTGTGCAAGTGAGTGTGTGTGCGTGCGTGCAGGTCAGGCTGGTGTCATCAGAACCAAGGAGGAAATCTAGAAGGATTTTAGAGTTTTGGTTATAGTTCAAGGAGAGATAGAAAGAAAAGGGCAAAGGAGGCGATTAGAGATTGAGAAAGAAAAGGGAGGGATATCAACATCAAACATGACCACTACACAAGGTGCTGGGTTAGGAGGGGATATGGGGGGAGGAGGGGAGACAAGGGAGGAGGAGAAGGGAGGGAGGGGCGAGCTGTGGTTGTTATGTTCATTGTGGTTTTTACCTTTTTGATCCACTTCTATTCAAGCATCGGAAAAAGGAGAAAGAAGGAGATAGAAAGATAAAAGAGAAAGACAGTAAGGAAGAGAGAGAGAGAGAGGGAGAGTGAAGAGAACGAAAGAAAAACAGGTGCAGGAAAAAAGAGAAAATTGAGATTAAATAAAACGCTGTCCTTTCTCTCTCTCTCTCTCTCTTTTTTTTTTAAAGCAAGTTATCTGTCTGTGTTATGGTTGGCTACTCAGAGAAAGGATGGCTCAAATGGAAAATGAGGAGGGGAAAATGGCCTGACCTGGGTTTAAATCCATTTCCATTTCATTTCAGCTTTATCAATAATCCCCCAACAACACAATCCTCCCCCAACCACACACTCTCGACCCCACCTCCACCCCTCTTATTGCTTCTTCCCTCCCACTTTTCCTTATGCCCCAAAGTGCAGCTCCAGGAACCTGTTGGAGAGAGGAACCAAGGCAGAACATCTGTGTGCTGTGAGTCCTCTTCAGCTGTGGAAGTAGACAAAGAAGGAGAAAGGTTGAGAAAGAGATGGGGGGATGGTAGATGAAAAGGTGGCGATGAGGATGTCTCTATTTGTGGCTAGTTGTCTTCAGAAGGATCATTGAATCCCTCTCTCCTCCTCTCCCTCAAAGTATAGTCTGTGTTGATATTAGAGCGGTCCCTTGATCTAAAGAAAGCGGTGCTTTTGGCTTTGCTCAATTTACAGAGTCAGGATGCTTGCTATAGAAGCCAGCGTAAACACTCAACCCATCGACCGTCCAATCAATGGGGAGCTGCCGACTTGCCTGGCCAAGGCTGGCTCATCAAAGAAAAAGAGAACAAACAACAGGGGAAAGGGAGGGCTTGACAGAGTGGAACGCCTTAGAAACACAGAGAGAAACCAAGAGACACGGTCGGGGGTGGGGTTTGGTGAGGGGAGACAAAAAAATAGGGTAGAGACAAAAGAGAGACGAGAGAAATGTCTACAGTGGGTTCATCACACACAAATCAATAGGTTGGTGTGTTGAGTCACACCAAGCTCCCCAGCCTGACTCCCTCCACATCCATGACACTGTTTGGCACCTGCTTATGTCGCCTCATCCGTGGAGGTCCAGCTGGGCACTCTAGGAGAAGTTTGCAAGGATCTCAGGTCCGACTTTCAAATTACACACTGGCACGCGCCTTTCGAGTGTGTTTGTTTGGTGTGTGCGGGGATTGTCAAATCTCTCGGGAAAAGACGTGTCAAAAGGCACGCGGCTAGTGGATCCCTGTTGCGGGTGTGATTGTCGTGTATGTGTCAAGGGAAGTCTGATGTCTCCCGAGGAGCCCTGTGAAACTGTCACGACACCTAGCAGCGTTGCCCATAAAGAAAGAAAAAAGGTGAAAGAGAGAGAGAGATCTAAAGAGACAAATAACGGTCAAAATAAAAAGGAAAAAAGGGAGCGTTAGCAGCAGTAACCTGATCTGTGGGGCTGGGGGTGGAGGTTGTGGGGGGGCTCACATCTTGGCAGCAATACAGCAGAGGCAGCATCAGTATCAGCAGCCACACTGATCATTTATCATCTTATGCCAAGATCAAACTGGACAAACAACCTCCATGAAAACCTGGGGAATGGAAGCCATTTTCAGCCTAGAGGGGTAAACATGGAAACGCTTTGAATGTGAGTCCTGTGAAGCCAGGGCAGGGGGCAAGAAAGCATTACATCCCCGCCACCAACTGCGAGTGCAATCATTAGCTCCAAGGTTAGGGTAGGGAGAGAACACCCAGAGCTTTCATCCTTACAGTAACAACTGCAATGGGGGGTTGGAGGTGCAGGGGGACACCACAATTCAGCAGAGCTCGAACATATGGAGTTTTTTTTTTTAGAGGCATCTACCCACAGCAGACCTTGTCTACCTCATGCAAGTGTGTCCTAAAAACATGGTGCTTTAAATGTTATAAATGGACCGCTGAGTATGTTGTGTGTGATGCACATCAGGGACATGTAGAGAGAGAGAGAGAGAGAGAGAAGAAAGAAAACATCTTCAGTGCTGCAGAAAGGGAGAAGAAGAATAGGGTGGCGGACTTCACTTCTTCCGCTCTTGGTTTTCCTGAAAAATAGACACTAAGCACAGACACATAAAAACATCATCACACATATACCTAAGGACAAAAACACACACACACAAACACAGAGAAAAGAGACAGAAACTCATCAAACTGTCCTCACAGTGAGCAGGAGTTTAGTTTAAGGCCACCTTGGTTGTTTGTCTGATTCATTCAGCATTTCTCTTTCAGAGCCCTTTTGAGAAATAAGGCACTGCCCTCTCTCCCTTTAATCACTCTGCTCAGCGCTCTCTACAACCCTATCAATTACTCCTATACTAATGAGTATAGCTAAAAAGACACTCAAATACACACACACACACATTATTGTACTGCAGGACGACAAAGCCTCCTCTGTCTCCTTCACAGTGCTGAGAGATAGTGTGTTCCCTCCAGCTTCCTCCCTGCCTTCTCCTCCTTCTCTCACTTTTTTCACCACAAAGAGTCATCCATTTCCACCGCCTGAGAAAAACCTCCTGCTTCTCATTCGCCGAACATTCACGAGCCCCACGTCTAATGGTGCCCCGATACGTATTAATAGAATTTCATTTTCAGCCACATGAAAGTGTTTCCTTTTCTTCCCCTGAAAACTTGTCATATTACAATGCCATTATCCCTTCTCCTGACAAACTCATCCCAACAAGTCAACTATCATTTCCAGCGGATTTGTGTCCAAAAAGTGATGTCTTGTAATGAATAGACAGCACTGAATACATTTGCGAGGAAGAATCAATTTCATGAAGTGAAACAGTGAGTGAGTCAAAACACATGAATGTAAAAGCGGAGAATATAGAGTTACCTAAGAAGCTGTGCAGAATCTCGACTGTACAGCCTGAGTAGGCACTTTTAAAAGCAGTTCTTCAGCTACCTGTGCTGTGCATATCAACAAGATAAATCACAGCTGATGAAGCAGCAGAGGCACAACCCTAAGTCTAATAGCTCTGGCATGGCTAGCATGGATGGACCGAACTGAGAGCATTAAGAGTCAATAATGATGTAGTGCTGTGTCCTGGAAGAGCAGGAGGAGGGGGGACAGGTAGAGTTCTCTCACAGAGTAGATTTACTTTGACTCAGTGTACAGCTGTGCTAAGACTGCAGTGTAGGGTTTCCACTGCAGTAAATACATACTGCAGCTGTGTGCATATATCTGTGATGTCTTAATGGAATCCAGCAGTCTACAGCAGGCTGTGACAGTGCAAAATGAGAGTTCTGTGGAGCCATTTTTTCTTGCTCTGTTCTGGTGGCCAAAAACAATGCTATGTGGCTGGGGGTGGGCAAGCAAGAGGCTTTTTGGCTCGATGAGATATGATTTGACATGTTGGCGGATGTTGGATTTTATCAAGGCGATTCTCATGCGCGGCAACAAACACACATGTTCCGGACCCTTGTTTGAGCTCGGTGTGTGAGTGTGTCAGCTCAGCTCTGGCTGTCACCTCGCTGTTTCAGGTGACTGGTAACATGGCGCCTGTGTGACACGCACAAAGAGGACCCTGTCAGATGCTAACAACAATGTGGCAGCACACCATATCAGCTGCTATGACACACAACCTTAACATATCTCTCTATTGTTCACCTTTTTGCAGAGACAACCGATGAAAAACATGCGTAAGCCCTGGGTGATGCCAGAGTGCCTTGCGTTCCCAGCCAGATGTGAACGATAGGGCATTACCAGAGCGATTAGCAGCAGCAAATTCAATTAATCTTGACAAATCTCTGCTGAGGCAGAACTGAAGAGAGCGACGCGCCCCTCTCCTGGTAATTAAAAGTGGCCGAATTGAGTGGCGCGTGGTGCGACGGTGACTAGGTTTTGGGATGAACAGTTCCAGCTCTGAGTCTGAATGTGTCAGGTCATATTTACTTTGTCAAATGAGAATAAATATGTAGAGCAGATTGCAGTATCAGTACCATTTCTGTGTGGATGTGTGAGTGAGTGTAGCGGGCTCGGGTTTGTACAGCACAGGAGAGTGGCAGAGGACAAGGGTAATTGGCTCTTCTTAGTCACCTCAGACAAGCAGGACTTCATCATAGAGGGATCAGCTTCCAATTCTCTAATCCGCGCCATACTTCAGACACAATCAACAAACTTTTTTCCCAAACACAGGGGGGAAAAATGCAAGTCAGCAGCTATTTAATCATCCCTTTGATTACCTCGCACAGAGAGAGAGCACAAGCTCCCTTTTGCAGTCAGAGGAGAAAAACACAAGGTTAGAATGCATGAGCAGAAGAAGGCAGGTACAACTAAGCAATGCTACCTTGACCCTCTATGGACAGAACAATACAGGACACCAAGCTACAGCATAGAACTTCCAGAGGACTAAAACAAAGTCACGCGCTTTTAGAGGGTCAGTCTGACTGCAGCTAACCTCGACTGAAAGACAGGTGAACAGAGGGCAGAAGAGACTTGATAAGAACACTTGTTGCCACTTGGAAGACAGTGAAGGAAAGAGAATAATCCCCAATGGCAAGAAATTCAGCTAACTTCTTATCTGTGAGTGTGGCTGCAACATGACTCAAGCCTCTCAAAAAAGGTAAACTGAGGGCACAAAAGCACAGAGCAGAGGAAGAGGCTAGGAATGAAAGAGGTGCTTGGAAGTCCCTGAGTTTCTCTGAGCCTCTCCATCAGAGCTGGATGGTTGGACATTTGAATGTTTGTCCTACCTGTAAAAGAAAAAAATGACAGAGACAGCAGCAGAAGAGACTCAACAGAATGATAAGATACTTCGGCAGATCGTTGGACAGAGAGTAAAAATAGAAGAATGACAGAAATGGTTTGATGGATGAAGATTAAGATGTAGATGGGAGGTCAAAGAGAGCCAAGCAGAATACAGGAAGAGAGGAGTAAAGAGGCATGACATTAGCGAAAGGAGAATGAGTGAGAGACCTCAGAGATGAGAAGGAAGAACAAGAAGAGGAATAGAGCAAAGAAGTTTAGCTGCTTGGCAACGTCTAAAAAACCAGTGGATCGCCACAATCTTCTGTGCCTGAGGAAAAAGCAGAGAGAATCACCCTATATGCCCACCATGGCCCTACACCCCAAGAAGACACATGTCTTCCAGTTCCCCACCACCCCAACACCCTCAATCTGGCTGTCAAGTCTAGCTTAACAGCCTTTCGAAATATGATTTCCGGGCCCAAGCCTTGTATTTCTACAACGCAGCAGTTTTGTGTTTCCGTTGTTTGAACAGATCTGAGATAAAAAAGAACAACAACATAATTGTCGTTTTACCGCTTTCCTAACCATAAAAAATTTGTGTCTCACATGAGAAAGAAGTTAGCATAAATGTACACAGATTCTTCCGTTGTTGTTTGTTTTGTTCGACGAAGAGTTTGGACCCGGTTATCGTATTTTGAAAGGGTGTTACGTCAGACTTAGCAGCCCCATTGCCCTTCCACCCATTCCTGCACCCCAATTCTGCTTCTGCCCAGTGGAGGGGAGCGTCACAGCCCCTTCCCTCCAGCCAGGTGTTCCTGCACATCGAGGGGATCAATGCTGAGAGTAATAATACATGAGAGGGAGGAGGGGAGACTGAGCGGAGATTTTCACATGAACGAGGATCAACACAACACCATATAATCCTTTCTGTGTCTGCTCCTTTGGCTGTGTGAGTGTGCTCTTGTTTGTGTGTGCATGCTTGCTTGCTCAGGGGAGGAAGAGTCAGAGGGAGAGAGAAAGAGATCAACTGTGTGTTCCCCTTTCGAGAGTGTGAGGTAGACTTGTGTGTGTGCGTGCAGACGTGTGTGTGTCACACCTGCCACGGAGCTTTGAGCAGCAGCGTGAGGAAGTCAGCCATTGCCATGGGGACATTAAAATGTGTGGCGCTGCAGGTCATGTGGTCTTAAATAAGCCCTTTGCTGTTTGTTTTAACATTCCTGGTGTTAGGTGTAGCACACACACAACCCCCTGCCTCTGTTTACTTCCAGTCTCACTGCACCCAATTTTAATTCTTATTGGAAATCAGAGGGACAGCAAAGGTGTTTGGCACCTGATAAAAGCAGTTGCATGCCCCTGGGTCAATCAGTGTGTGGGGCGGTATGTGTTACACTGCCATGATCGCCAATACGGGCTGATCCCTTGCAGTGGGTGTGTGTGAAGTGCTTTTCGGACCCTATGTTTCCTTCCCACATGTGAAAATCCCTCTCAGCTACTGTTGCATTGCTCTTTCGATCAAGAAAAAAGGTTCAGCGCTCTGTGTGAGCGTGTGTGCATGTGTGACTGTGCACTGTAGGTGTATGCGAGAGAAAGAAAAGAGAGACTGAGAGACGTAGAGAGAGAGAGGAAAAGCAGGTGAAGATGACTGTCTTGTTTTGCTTGTGGTGAAAAAAGCCAAGTGTGCACTTGAAAATGTGAGAATGTCATTTGTCGGTCGGTTTTTGGGGGTTGAAAAGGGTGTAGGAGGTTCAGGTGGGGGGGTAAAGGGAGGGGTGGTGAATGGGGTGAGGGGGTTGGGGAGGTGGGAGAGGATGACAGGATCTCAGTACTCACTGTAGGGGACACACTCGTACTGGATCTCCAAGTACTTGTAGGTCCCAGGGCAGGGGTCTGGGAACACATCCGACCCCGCTACCACCACACACTGGGTGCGGTTATTACACCTGCGAGAGGAGACAGGCAGGGGAAGGAAAGGAGAAAAGAGAGAGGAAGTAAGTGATAAAAAAAATTACATGTGCCATTGTAAGAAAGACAAAGAGGAGTGGGTACAAAAAAAACATCTTCAGGCTCTGAAAGATGGAGAGAACAGTAGGGAAGGGAGTAATTTCACACTAGACTAGATCATGTGACAGCTGCACCCGAGGGGAGGTGGGAAACAGAGGGGGAGGGAGGGCCGGGAAAGGGAGTGGGATGAAGGATAGGGAGAAGTAGGGAGGGAGAGAGAGGCAGAGAGAGGGCGAGTGACGTAAGAGGCTCCTCTCCTGGGGGATTTTGAGTGGGAGCAATTAGAGGTGAGAGAAGAAGGAAGGACGAGAGGGGCTAAGGCAAATACTCTACGCCAAATGCACAAGGAAAACATACATATGCACATAATACCTTTCGAAACCATACTGCCACATGCCTTCTCATGTTTGTACACCCAGAGAAACAGACAAACACACAGCAGAAAAGATACACACGTACTCACTCATTCTTATCACATAATCCTTCTCTATTCAGCTTTTAGCATTTCTCCCCTTTGCTGTCACTTACTCCCTTCATATCTCAAATCTCTGCTGAACTCACTCTATCATCCAATCATTTCTAACAGCCTCTCTCCTTCCTTTACCCCCCCCCCCCCCCCACACACACACACACACACACACACCCCAATTCTCTCCTCACTGCTCTCTCCCCAAGCTAGCACCCTGTGCCTCCGTTACAAGCGTGATGGATTGCTGGAAGAGGTCTTCCATTGATCTGAGCTCAGAGGAAGCAGATGCTGGGCACAAATACAGAGAGCAGCTGTATGAAGCCCTACAAACACTCAAACCAACATGCATGCACGCGCAACTAAACACACTGCCATACACATGCGTGTTTCTCCAGACGCAATAGTGTTCTGCGCAGTACAAGGATGCTAGAGAGTTCAGTATTTCCCACAAGATATCAACACCTCAGGAGGAAAAGCAAGAAATTCTGGAGGAATTATGTTGTGAAATAGTATCTTGCTTCCTTGGCCAATAACAGGGTCTGGCTCAGTACAAACATACACACAAGATCCAAACAGATCAATAGTTACCTCTGTGACATTATCTTGAAGGCGTCGGGCAGGTAGCACTGCACATTCTCCATTTGAAATGGGTCTGCATCACAGATCTTGTCATCTGTGCGGCCGTAGTTCGCAGTCTCTATCATGATGACATCACTTCCAGGGCAGCGCAGCTCGATCGGGTAGCCTTCGCACGCCAGCTCCCGACGCATCAAGCCGAAGGGCATCATTGACCTGCTCAGAGCTGGAGTGGAAAGAGGGAGAGAGGCAAAGTTATTGATAATTCAATGAACCTTAATACTTTTAGGAGGTACTTTATTATTCGACCACATTGTAAATATGATGTGTAGTATTTGACAAGAGCAGGCGGAATGGAAGTGGTTCCTATTGTCCTTGTGTAAAACACAAATTAGCTATTATCGACTCGCCTTCACTGAGCAGTAATGCTTCAGTACTGTTGATGCACAGCCTAGCAATCCAGTTTTCACACTGGAACATCACAGATCACATATTGGCATGAGGAATTTGCAGCCCTACCAGCTTTTCTAAAAAGATATTGCACAACTTGTGAAACAATATGTGAGGGTCTTAAATGTTACCAAACTCTTTCACACAGCCAGGCAGCAGCTAATCACACACATCCATGTCACCACAGAATTGTGTGTCCTTGCGTTTCTACCTACGTCATGCTAGAACAAGCAAAAAAAAGAGAATTAGTGTCCGTGTACACCTTCACCTCTGGTGTGTACACCATTTGCACACTCACTGCTGTTCATAAGCTGTCTGAAAGGCATGTCAATGCACCGCTGTGGCCAGCAGCGAGGCTCTGTGTGGAGAAGGGTGGGCAGGGACAGCGGAGTACTCAGGGTTAATCGCTGAGCCAGGCTGAGAGGCATGAAAGAGGGCTGCAAAGAGGTGCTGAGAGGGACACTTGTTGTCTCTCCAGCTCTCTCCTTAACTGCATACCTATCCAACTTCTCCTGTGTTCAGCCTTGCACACACAAAAAAAAAATAACAAAATGGCTGCCAGCTTCCTTTACAGCACAGGTTGAGGCAGGGGCACTGAAACAGAATAGAAGTAGAGACAGAGTGAGTGATCTGGCAGTGAAGGCAACTGCAGCGTTGAAGGACAGCCAGTATTTCTCTGTGCTGAGAATCATGCCAGCAACTGTGAGAGCTGCTGTCCGTGGTCCTGAACTGAAAAAAACACTTTTGGGAAAATTACATCCAAAGTGATGGAGCTGCATCAGAGGTGCGGAGCTGTCCACTGTCCTGAAGGAGGAGAGGGCTTTGACTGAGCTCTCCTTCGGAGAGCATGACACTATTAGGCTGATGGTGGGCATACTGTCAAAACTTAACAGAATAAGGCTTGCTCCACTTAAGCAGGCTGGAATTTAGATTTTTTTTGTAAACTAAGGCTCTCACTGCACAGCATTTCCTCGTGCCAGAATGGCTCAGCAGCAGATGAGGGCACTGAGTCAGCCCCTCTCTCCCAGTCCCGTTGGTGCTGAAACTCACAGAGCAGGGCTGTTTTCTGTTACTGACACTGAGCTAGCACTGCTTAGGTTTCAGCCGCTGTCCATTCAGGAGAAGTGCCCATCTGGGTCAATGTCAATGTCAGTCATCCCCGACATGCTCTGCAGTGGTGCGCTACATGATTCACTGCCATCGGACTTGCTCATATTTCTAAATGCCACCAATTTATGCAGCAGGGACTTGAGTTCAGTTGTGTAACTAACGCCATTAAGGCTGAATGACTAGTACAGACAGACTTCAAATCTTTTATGCCTCGCCAGCAATCAGTGCCAGTGCCAAATCACAAAGGCCTAGATGCAAAAGTACATACTAATTAAAGCACACAGAGATGCAAACAGCTGGCGAGGCCAGACAAATCCACACAGAAATGCAAAAACCCACACAAGCAAATTAGCACATACACAGACATACAGGGCAGATAAGTGTCCACAGTCAGGCATGCACATAGTTACATGCATGTATGCATGCACACACATAGTCCTGTTGTCGCAGTGGGATTGCAATGCATAGTGTCAGTGTGTGGCCTTGTTCTCTTAACTACCCTGTGGTGTAAGTACACAGTGGCGTACAGCTGGCCAGCAATTAGAACGACACAGTGAGCCAAGAGGAGTGTAAAACTGAAGGGGGCCACCAGGAGTGATCACGTTCAATCCACTTAGCCTCTATCAGAGGGGGCAGACCACATGATAAACATACTTTACATACCAAAAAGGCTTTATATGGGAACTATTTCTGGCTATTCAGGGCTATCTATTGCCATGCTACTGAGCACTAATACAAATACAGTGTTAGGGCTCAGCTCTTGGGCAAAACAGCCAAAGGAGTTGGTTCATTTAATTTTCTGGCTGTTGGTTGAATTAGAACAAGGCTGCTTCAACAGTACAGAATAAGTACAGATCATTTCTGCAATTGATAATGGGCCATTTCATCTCTGGTAGTTATGCTGATCAGCTTGTGTTTGTGCTGATAATTTCAGCTTGTTACCATGACTGTTGTGTCTGGCATCTCGCTTGTAGCTTGCTGACTAGATAGTGACATGCCAAGTGTTTGTTTAGTCAAACTGAGCTTACTCTTATCAAGACATATGTTTCTGTGACTGCTTCTTTGCAGCTACTCTAAGAGAAACAAAGTGAAACCTAAGTGAAACGAAACGAAGACAAAGCTAAAATGCCACCAAAGAAAGCCCGTAATACAGTTGGGGAAGAGACCGAGGGGATCGGAAAATCTCTCAACTTAATGTCGGATGAGCTGAGCAAAGCAGCTAAACAACAAGTGGCATGTGTTTTTAGAGCTCAAACTAATTATAATGAGCCTATTAAATCACAAGGATGTAAACGTTTAAATAAATGAAGAGAATTTCATCAGTCCAACTTTACACGGATTGTGATGTATGAACCTAATTCTTATTTTCTCAGGTATTTCTTTTCCTGGCCCAGCTGTTACAGTATAAATTTAGCCATAAATTGAGCACAGACATTATTAAGCCAGTGCACTTCAATGGTGGCAGCAACCATGATAACTAGCCTATTTCTGGCACCACTGCAACTCTCTGCCTCTGTCATATTGTATCATATTTCACACCTACATATTTCACACCTACGCAGCCACTGTTTGACAAGTTCCAGGTTTAAGGTGGAATTCACCGTGTAAATACAGCAGGGTGCACCTTACATACCGATTTATGGGGAGATTTTTGAATGGCATATTCACAAACACGTGTGGGACTTAACTTCAGGGATTCAATATGTGTCTGAGAGAGAGTGTGTGTGTGTGAGTGTGTATGGTTGTGTATCAGCCAGATGGCCTGAGGCCTAGCTGGAGCTGTGGCTGGCTCTGAACTGCACTGAGATGAGATGAGCAGAGGATAAGCTTGGACTGGCCATGGGCTACGATTGTCCTTCACTCCGCAGGAATCCATTAAGGTTTCAGGGTCTCTTCAGCCAACACAGGCGCATACGCACACACACACACCTTAGTCGTGCCTGTCAGACTGATAATAGCTGGATGACATAGTGTCTTTCTCAGCAGCAGCCATATGTATAGGTGGATCTAATCCCCTTACTGTGAGACTATGACTCATCTCCTGTGGTATATAAAACTGTGTTAATATATGTCATCTGCGAGAAATTGTTACCAATTGTCCCACATACTGATAATGATATGAGCAAATTCGATAATTACACAAGCTGATGTGCGTAGATGTGGCAGTGTGCAAGTCACAGCAATTTCTCTCTCACACACACACACACACACGGTGACAGCCTGGTGTCACTCCAGGGTAGCTGGTGTGAGGGGCTGAAGCGGTTGGCTTCATAATAGAAGTTCCATAGAAATTAAGAGCAAGAGAGAGAACTGATTGGATTTGACTCATTATCATCACACAGTAATTAAAGCCTGAGGGTGGATAGATGCCTGGACCCTCATACAAGAACATCATTTTGTAGAAACAAAGGCAGTCTTTGCACACACTCTGTAGGTGTCAAAATTAAAGAATAATAGTTATTATTTCATGACTTACCATATTTTTGTTATAGTTCTGATTCACTGATTTTGTTTGACATCTGACTGGCAAATCAGCCACACCATAGTAATTGGGATTGTGAAATAATTGATAAAGGGAAGTTGGAAACATGAGGGCATGAGTTTTAGTTGCGAGTAAACACATTATTCGCATTATTTAAAAATACTGGACATCTTCTATCATCTATCTTCCCTCATTCCCACACACATTGTCTGCAGTTGGATCTGCCATTGTTTATTGCTTTTGCATACATTTTTTTGGATATCTGGGTTAATTATTTTTATTTTTTAAAGCCTCTGATACACCAATCCGATACCATGTAATTTAGCCCTGAAACAACTCCTTTAAAGTGATTTATCATTGCTCTTTTTCAATTATGACTGACTAGATAATAAAATAAAGTGGCGTTCAATCTCTGTAAGTATTTGTTCATGTTTTAAAAATGATTTAACCAGATTCCGACAATGGTAACAGTCACATCCGTTACATACCATTACAAGAATGAGCATGCACGACACATACACACACACAAATGTTTGCCCATATCCAACACCATTTGGTGATGAGTAGACATGACCTGCAACCAATAATTGTGACTAGCACTTGAAAAAAGTAAAAAGAAAATCTGGTTTGTTATATCAAGACACACTAGGAGAATGTACAATTAGAATTAAGAAAAGATCTTCACTTTGAACAGAAATTTAATTGAAACAAAAGTAAAAATGTCCCACCATAAGTGGTGTGCTTTCAGACATAAAGGCATTTTGATTTTAACATATCTGACTCTGACCTTGGACTGTGTCATCACTAAAGTGTGTGGGTTTTTTTACAGAAATAATTGGGCGAGAAGGTTTGGCCTTGCAGTTAGCCAGAGGTCTCAGTGATGGGAATTCCTCTCTAGCACAGAATAATCCTGAGCAATTTCTCCAGTACTTTATCAGCTTAGTGCTATATCTTAGCAATTCATTTAGCACTACGAGTTAGCCTAATGACTCGCTCGAGCGTGGCCTGTCACCACAGACAAGCTGAGGCGATGCGGCCAGAACTGTCACATCCAGGCAGCCTTCAAGCTGAGGAGTTGTGACAAAGTGACATCCTGAGACAAACCTAAAGGCCTAACATGAGGGTGCAGGGGGTGGGGGCTGTGAGGGACAGTGTGTGTGTGTGTGTGTGTGTGTGTGTGTGTGTGTGTGTGTGTGTGTGTGTGTGTGTGTGTGTGTGTGTGTGTGTGTGTGTGTGTGTGTGTGTGTGTGTGTGTGTGTGTGTGTGTGTGTGTGTGTGTGTGTGTGTGTGTGTGTGTGTGTGCGTGTGTTTGTGTGGATGGATGGATGGATGGATGGATGCGAGGGGGTAATACTGGCCTCAAAGCTAGGATGCTATCTCATCTCCTCTGACTCTTCCTCCTGTCTCCTACAGGCGAAGGAGACGGAGGAGATGCGATGAGGAGCGACTGTACTGGGAGTCACCAGCCACTCTATACGGTCAGAACACAAAGCAGCGCCTAAATGACACACATCCACTATGATGGAACCGAGTTAAGCTAACACACAGGGAGGAAGAAATGGAACACCGCAGCAAATTAGACAGAGCAACAATAGAAAAAGATAGAAACCATCAAAAGTAGATGTTGGCAGAAGATGAATGTGACGACCGTTCTATGTGGAGGCACAAGGTCATCAACATAAAAGGAGTTAGGCAGACAGATATGTGGTAGAGAGAAGCTTCTTTTGTTCTGATCCAGTCAGCACAGACAGCCTCTCTCCACAGCAGCCTAGTCCTCTAACTGAACTGAATTACAACACAGCCCATAACATTACATCATTCATAAGAGAATTAAACGTGGCCCCATTGGAAATGGGATACACACACCCTCATGCAACCCATATTCATGCATTTGCAATGATGCATATACACCAAAATTCTTGCAGACACACACAACCCTCAACCTCGAGAACTCTGTGTGTGTTGACAAACTTTGCTGTGGGGGGAACTAGCAGGCATAGCAGAGAGATTAAGACAGGCGGTTAAAAAGCCACTGAGACAGAGCAACACACACACACACACACACACACACACACACACACACACACACACACACACACACACACACACACACTTGAGGAGGGAGGCGAGACGGGACGTGCTCATACTGTCAAACCACTTCATTGCTGGCCCTGGCATCTAATTATGCAATAAAAGCGCCTCAACGGGGGGGAAACAGCATAGCCCAAAAATAAAAATCAGCCTGCCTAAAAAAAGTAGGAGATTCACCCGGTGTAAAATATCCTCCATCTCCCCAGGGATAGGAGCGGCGCTACAGGCCAAACACAACTCTATTCTGTTCTCTGTTCCCAGCCCATATCGCAAGAGGCAGGCCAGCAGACAGTGAGTCAGACCTAGATTCATATAAACATTGCGGTGGAGTAAAACTGCAGGGGATGTAGGGAAACAGCCACAGGGATGAGGGGCGTATAAAGCACAGAGAGAAAAGTGAGGAAGGTTGTGAGCGACCCAAGAGAAGAAAGTGATGTGAAAAAAGGAGGGAGAGTGAGAAACAAACTGTGAAGGAGAGAAGGGGGGACTGAGTGAGTAACATGCCAGGCCTTCCATCAGAAAAATGTGTGTGTGCATTTTGAAGAGTTGCAAGTTCAGGGCATCCAGAGACCAGTTAGGAAAGATGAGCGTCAAAGCCCAACCCTGCCGCTGCATTAAACACTTAATTAACCTTCTTAGATGCCAAGCCAAAGGCTTGGAAGTGTGGACGGAGTGTGTGTGTGTCTGTGTGTATTTTTTCTCCATGTTTATGAGCTGATCGATCAGTTTGTCGTTAGGTATCTACAGTGTGCAGCGTTTCGGGAGCTCCTGTATCTTCATTTTTTTGTAATAAAAATGAAATTGGCTTTAAAACCGACTGAATCCCTCTTATCAGTGTATGCCATCTTGTTCACCTGAAGTGAAATGAACATACAGTATGTTTCGCATCTCGTTTATTTTTTTTAGTTTTCACCTCAGCACCATCCCTCGATCCCTCATCCAATTTCATCCATCCTGAAAGTCTCTCATTTACCCTCCCCGCCCATCCTCTTCACCCTCCCCTCGTTCTCTCCGTGTCTCCATTCCTCCCTCTTGTCCTGACCCTTTACCTCCAGTTTTCCCCACTTCCCTTGCCATCCTTTTCTCCTCCTTCACCCCCTCTTATAGTTTTACCAGTCTCTCCACTAATCCATCTCTCTCACTACGTCTTTCTCTCTCCATCCCTCTCTACACTCTGCCCTTGGCTGCCAGCCGTAAGCTGCTGCTGGTAATTATCAATCCACAAAACACAAAAAAGCAAATGCACACATTCTCGAACACATGACATGCTTGACACATACACACCAGCACTTCTGCACTAACTCACAAAACAACATGCACGCACACACACACACACACACACACACACACACACACACACACACACACACACACCTTTACGGCTACAAAGCCTCAAAGTTACGCAGCTAGGCCCTGAGAGAAAAGAAGCAGCTATCACACGACTGCACAAACAGGAACACAGTCTCCAATCCTTTACGTGGGAGCTTGTTTGCGGTACACAAATCAATGTACACAAACTAACATACCCCGATGCACACAACTACAAGCAAACACAAACACACAAACAAAATGGGCACGCACAAAGGCACGTACACTAACACTGCGGACGAATGAATAAACAAAAAAGTCCCAGCCCCTGTATACAAGCCCAGACACATGAGAGCAGTGTGCGTCATCTTCAAAGGGAGGTTTGAAAGAACACACCGCCACTCCGACCCGGCCTCTCCCTCCTTCTACTGCCCACCCCCCGCCTACCAATATATGTTCAAAGGCCATCCATTAACCTTTCACTCACACAGTCCTCTCTGTGATCTACTGCTCTCACCAAGGGCTTTGAAGAGCACAGCAACCCCCAGCATCAGGGAAGGAGCAGGGCAGGTAGCAAAAGAGAGGATGAGAGGGAGACAGAAAGAGGCAAAAAAGAGTGAAAGGAAAAGGAAAGGATGTGCCCCGTCAACAGACATTGGGCAGAGGGAGAGGAAAAGAAAACAGAGCCAGGGGGGTGATAATCGAGGAGAGAGTATGGATAGTGAGTGGGGTAAGGCGATAAGGTGGGGAAGATGGGAAAAGGAAGACAGGATGAAAATAGAAGAGAGAGACCAGCGAAAAGAGGTGAGTTTGGGGGAAGGACATCACAACGCAGAGAGAGGGAGTAATAGCTGAGGTGTTTGGGGAGAGAAAGCACAGAGATTGGATGGAAATGAGAGACGGGTTAGGGAAGTGAGAAGCACCGACTGTTGCTAGTGAAATGGGGATACGACAAAAAATGCTTGAAAAAAGCACAAGATTCAAGGAGAGAGAAACAGGGGAAAAAATGCTTTAGATCATTTTTTATTGCAATATCCAGATGATGCGCAGCGATATTCACAAGCCTCTATATTAGCAATTAGTGTTAGTGAAGCCTGTGGATTTCAGCTTTATGGCAAAGAAGCAAACACAGTAAAACATATTCAAAGGTTATTTTGAGACTAAATGAGAGCATTTACTCGTCTCTATAAACACATACATAGCCAGGCACTTCTGATGGTCTCAGTCTATAAAACACAAAGCTATTAGAACCTGCAAAATGCATGTTGTTTGTTTTGAATTTAAACTGGTATAAGTCACCTGTCTGTCTATGATTCTGAAACGAATACCTTTGTCAAAGGAAATGGTGGCAACAAGAAGTTGTACTACTGTAATTGGTGAAAAAATCCTTCTAAAATATATACTACTAACTTCCTAAATTGCTTCAATGAATCATTAATTAGAAACTAAGGAAACTTTAACAGCAGCTTGTGCAGCACACAGGAGCAATGAGAACAGTGTGAGCCTGCCAGGTTTTAAAGTCACCTCACTTTGTTGTTTTAGTGTCCCCTGATCAGATCAGCTAGTACAGAGCTCTGCCTGAACTATGCTCAGTTATGAGGGTGGTGTTATGTATGTAAATGTGTATAAAAACATAGAGATCACAGTTTACAGAACCCACATGGCAAAGTTAGCGGTACTACGGCTTTATTGCCTACTCTTGAGATATTATTGCTTCGGTACAAGCCTGCCAGAGAATCAATTCTTATGAATTAATGAGTAGGTTGCAGTTTTGAAATTATCATTTTAATATTATAGTATTGCAGGACAGAAAGTCTACTCTCTCTCTCTGTCCAAAAATTAAATAATGGATGTACTTTCAGGTCAAGTATTTTTTAAAGATCTTTACTTGGAATCTAAAATCTAGAGTTGAGCAACACTATATCTCATTTCCACTGCATGGTTCTCACTTTTGGTACCAGATGGTTTTCTCAATTTCATTTTCCATTGTGGGTAGTATATCTCCTCAGTGAAGGCTGGTAGTGATGGTTCTTGCTGACCAAGCAATGGTCTGTAGTGTTCCACAGTGACTCAGCTCGCTTTGAACCTTGACTGAGGTATACCAAAAACAGGTACAAGGTAATATCGAAAACCCTTGCTAATGGAAAAAAAAAAAAAAAGGGAGAGTGGAGTTGAGTAGAGCCATGCCATGCAGTGGAAATGTGGCAACTTTCAGCTCGGACATAAAAAAGCATCTGGCTTGCAAATGCATAGTGCATTCTTCATGTGGCCCTTCATGAAAAATAACTACCCACCTCTGCATTATAGAAAGCAAAATACTGCTTTGAGATCTGTCCCCATTCAGACATTGTCACCATCCAGGGATAGCCGAGAGACTAAAGCACTTTGTTGAGAAGATGTGTAAAAACAGCTAGTCTCCTATCCTTAAATAATAACTACTGTTCAGGGAAAAGGGACAGAAGAAAAAAAGAAGGGGAAGAGGAGGGGGGGACGCATAAAAATGTCTGCGTGTGCACTAAAGGACCAGGGGCCTTTCCATGCGACTGATCTGAGAGCAAAGGCTTAAATGCAGGGGAGATGAGAACAGATTCCACTAGTCAGCTAGCACTGGTGTCCTGATAGGAGTGGCACACACATATACTGTACTCACACACACACACACATACATGAGCTTTGTACATATATTTATTCCCCGCTCTGTCCCACAAACCTCACCTGCCCTATCATCTTATTAGTTTACTGTGCAATTATCCATTTCTCTTTGAAAAGCAGGGGCTGAGTGAAACAAAACTGTGAATGCAAACTCACAATTTCTGCAAAGTCATGACATACACTAATCTTACATGTGAACACATTCATGCAAACACAAAAACCAACACAGACTCATATATACATTGTCCCTGATGAAGGTATTGATCATTATAAATACGTGTTGCAATGTGCAATAAAGGCATTTTAATTGTGCACAAACCCTACAGTACAGTGTACCTTGGGTTGATAGTTTCATTTTATATTTCTTTAAGGCCATATTCCACCTATGCAATGAGCCCTTTACAAGATAAATAAGCACAGTGCGCCTCAAGTATCCAAAGAGCATGTATGTGATCACCACAAAGACCCAGCAGTGCTTTTACTCCATTGTCTTCACAGTATATATACATGCAAATGAACACACCTCACCCACATTACAGACTGAAATGACCCACAAGTGGCCTTATTATGGTCCTGCTTAGACCACTGGTGCATATAAATACAAACACACATACACACGCCGATGCTTGAGCTGTGCTAAATGAAAGGTCTGTGTCAGGGCTTCATCACGTACGGCGCAGCTGCCTGCAATGCCTGCCACATTTAGCAAGCCTAATGGGCTTTCAGAGCAACAACACTGCGTATGAAGGGTTGGACATTCTCGAGCATTCTGTGGAATCAGCGGGACATTTAGTTTGTCAGGGTATGCAGGTTAGTCTGTATGTTTGGTACTTCTAGGAACATGACTGTGCAGAGATTGTGAGTTTGCATTCACAGTTTTGTTTCACTCAGCCCCTGCTTTTCAAAGAGAAATGGATAATTGCACAGTAAACTAACAAGATGATAGGGCAGGTGAGGTTTGTGGGACAGAGTAACAGAATAAGTATATGTACAAAGCTCATGCTGGTTAGGAACATTTGCATTAAGGAGCTGGTTCCTGAGGAGAGTAAATTATGTGAGTGTCATGGGTAAATATTAGAATGTGCAGCCAGGAGCAGAGTGAGGTTAAAGCACACAGATTAGTTGGGACACGGAGGAGGAGCAGGGGTACTGTACACATTAGACTGTGAAGCCACGTGTGATGATCCTGCAGGTTTCCAAATGAGTGCTGATTAGCCTCAAAGTGATTTCACCAGCACTGGCCACATCAAAACCCTGCTCTGTTGCTTTAAATTCTTTTCTCTCCCTCTCCTCTGGTCACACTAGAGTAGAATAAAAAGAATACATTTCAGCCAAAAATGTAGCTGCCAAAATTGTAAGCACCAAAATGGTGTGGGTGTGCATGAGCATGTGTCTATGTGTGCGCCTGTGTGCCTGATTTTATTAGGAAAATTTTTTTAATTTCATCAAACCAAATGTTGCGCCTGTGCTTTGGGGCTGATAACAGTCAATTGATTATTAATGCATTATTAATACCCACCAAGTGCCAGGTCACACTGATAGTTGGATTATTCTCAAGCAAATGCACACACCCACACACACACACACACACACACATAAACACCAAACAGCACAGCGCCAAAGGCCAAATGTGTCCAATGGAACAGAGCGTACGCTACTCAAATCCAATGTTACAAAAGAAGCCAAGTTAAGATGGAAAGAAACAGCACCTACTCAAATTAGAACTGCACCTGGCCAATCAGAGCTTACACAGAGCGAAAGCTAAAACCAACGCTGTAATAGGCGTACACAAATGCATTTTAATTTTAACTTCTCTCCCTTGGTTTCTTCAACTCCTCCTGCTTCTTCACTAGGCCCTCCCTGTGGCAACTGTGTCTCTAACTTGCTCCCCCCCCTGCTCGTCCTAACTGTCCATCACCCAGCGGCTCATTGGCACAGAGCTGACTGAGAGTGTACAGCAGATGGTGTACTGCTGTCTGGGTGGCAGGCCACTAGCAGGACACCCAACAGCTCCTCCTTTCCTTCCTTGGCCCTTTGCCTCCCCCTGCAATCCCTGCCGCCCCTTCCCTACACATCTTCCAACACACACACCCTCCAGCATCACTTCGGCCCAACCAGGTCACCTGCTGCCGGGCTACACACACAGCTAGCACGCACACAAACCCAATATGAAATATTTTATGGTACACGGCACATTCAAGGAGGTCACACATATGGTACCATTACATGCACGGATTCCCCCCTTATATTCTTGCTACGCTCCGACTAACATCGAGATGACAAGAAATGTTATTGACATTCACACATACACTTTCTACCTCACTCAAAATCTCTCTCCTGTAGAGACAGTTTGGTTAATCAAGTGCAGCGTTTCTAGCCTGGTCAGCAAGTCAATACACTTACAACCTTCATCACGTAGCTAACGTATAAATATTACATCCTCATTTGCAATAACCTGGTAAGGCCAGTTACAGAGCAGAGTGGAGCTTATGTGCTACATTACAAGCCGGTTCAGTGAAGCAATGCAAAATGATACATATTGTATAAACCGTATGTATAAATGAACAGTATAAATGTCAAATTCAAATAGACATGAGTTCAGTTATTTGTAATGTTATGTGACAATATTAAAAAAATACCACAAAATGTTAAAGGTACCACATTATGCAAATTTTCAGGTTCATGTAAGGTTTCTACTGGAAGGCATTTATATGTGTTACTGTAATGTTAAAAAAAAAATTTTTCTCAACGTGTCTGTCTGAATGTCCCCCATTTTGGAACCTGTCTCTTTTCAGTTTTTAAAACAAACAAAAAAAGAAGACGTGAAAATCTCACTTCACTTTTTACAATATGGCACCTTTTTATTACGCACCTGGTGAGGATGGAGCGACGTTGCTGAAAGCCACAGCACAGGTGAAGATGATCCAGATTGCTAGAGCCATGTTGGAGGCTGACCAGGGGGCGGGGCAAGGGATGATGCTAAAGCGTAGAGGCAGTCAGCAGGCACAGGTGAGCAGGGGAGGGGGGCGGGGGGCACTTCCTCAGCTTACACCCTCCCTGAGGGTGATCCTGCAGAAAAAGCGGGATAGAAATATCATGAATATTTATATGTAACCATATATCCATAAAGAGAAATTATTCTTTCGTTTTGTTTTTCATTCTTACCCCTCTCAGTATGGCATTTGAATTAGACAGTATTGACTAATTTATTATGCATTTATCACTGGAATGTGTGATAATAACTCTCCACAAAACTGAGTGGTTAATGAGTGGTATAGCATACTAAATGGTATCTGAGCAGGCGAAAGGGAGGAGAGGAGAAGAGAGGAGAGGAGAGGAGATGAGAGGAGAGAGGAGAGGAGAGGAGAGGAGAGGAGAGGAGAGGAGAGGAGAGGAGAGGAGAGGAGAGGAGAGGAGAGGAGAGGAGAGGAGAGGAGAGACAAAGCTCCCCCTGTGGTGGTCAGGTATAATGATCAGACAGGGAGATCTGAGGCCATTTTGTGCAAGATGGCATGGCAACAGCTGTTACCACTACCAGCTCATCACTCCACAGTGTTTGAATGCTTGATTGAATCAGACATGCTACATATGTTTTGGGGCTGTTAATGGTGCTATATTCAACATGTGAACAATGTGTACATGTCTTCTATGTGTGTGTGTGTGTGTGTGTGTGTGTGTGTGTGTGTGTGTGTGTGTGTGTGTGTGTGTGTGTGTGTGTGTGTGTGTGTGTGTGTGTGTGTGTGTGTTTGTGTTTGCGTACGGGTGTGCACACAAAGCGAGACAGTGAAAAGTGGGGACTCAGTCGGCAGTGCTGTAGGGCTCACACATCTCATTTGCCTAATGAAATAAATCATAATCTAGAACTTTAGCTGAATTTTTGACAGTAGAAACTGTTCTGCCCCTCCAGGGGCTGGAAGACAGAAAACAGTCGAGACAGTATTGTTGGAGCTAATACTCCTCCTGCTGAGCTTGCTGATGAAACAGACGGATTGGACTGCATCTGTCTGTATCTGTGTGATTGTGTTTGTGGGGGCATTTGATTTTTTTGGAGAGGGGTTTAGAAGATTTCCTTTGATCTATCCAACTCTCTAACCCCTTTATTTGATTGATCCAAACAATTTATAGTAATAACTCAAAGTATACGTAAGTTCACATTTTAAATTACAAAACTGTGAAACGTGTAGTCTTTTGATCCTTTTACGTTTGCTTAACAACACACACATCAACATGCGGGCATGGCCAATCTCTCCTGGCAGCCAAGATGGCAGATCCTAACTGACTGGGTGGCTTCACTCCCTCTCATCATCATCATCGCTGATTTGGCTTCTCCTCCACCTCTCCAGCCCCTCCTCTTCCTGACCTTCTCTGATATTTACCCTCCTCCCCAGTGGCAACGCCCGGCCCGCAGCCACCGACCTGCCTGGGTGTCACTGTGTGGATTAGTATGTTGGATGTCGTCGATTAAGAGCAAGGGAGTGAGAGAGAAGGGGTGAGCAAAGAGCGACGAGGGAGAGATAACGCAACAAGAACACAGAGTACGAAGCACATCGGCAGCAGCTGTTCTTTACATCAGCATTTATTTCTAGCATAGGCACAACACACAAAACCCCTGCACTATTGCAGCCTGTGCCTCAGTTTGCGTTTGTTTGTGACCACCCTCTAAGACCACAAGCTGAGAGCAAAGGACATGCTTAGAGGGAGGGCAGGTGAGAATAAGAAATAGTAGGAAAGCAATAAACAAATAGGAATAGCCATGTGATAGCCTTGTAGAATCCTTGACGGCAACGCTCCCCCCACCTTCTATCTCGCTGTATTATTAACGGTCAAAAAGTGATCCCCTCCTGTGCAGTGACAGGCCGTCATTTTTTTTCTCCAACTTCCCTGGTTTTAATAAGAAAAATTTGTCTTTCCTCTTGTTTCTTTTGACTGTGCTTCTGTCTGTACTTTTCAACAATAGCTCTCCTGTGGTCTGAGAAGATGAGGAGGGCCAGAGAAAAAGAGCAGGAAGGGGGGAGAGGGAGGGCAGGTTGGGGATTGAGGGATGTAGGGGGGAGAGAAAACTGCAGGGTGGATAAATTGATTTTATTTTGTGGGGGGAAAAAAGCTAGCATCCCACCACACACATTTCAATGTGGTAGGAGGAAGGGACAACAGAAGGACTAGAGGAAAGAAGGATGTAGTGTTGGCCAATGCTCCGAAATGGTAGAACAAAAAAAAGAAGAAGAAGAAACATCACGCAGATTGAGCCGCTAATAAACAAGGAACAGAAGGAGCAAAAGAAGTAAGGAACAAACAAAGTAAGGGAAGGATGACTTCACGAGATTAAATAAGAGAGTGGGAGGAGAAACTGCTGAAAATAGCCAAGTGAGAACAGCGAAAGAATAGTAAGAAATCAGGAAGTAATGTCAAAGGAGAAAGCATTGCTTCTGCCTGCATCTATGAGTCAGTTTGCCTCTGGGTGGAGGAAGGTTAGGAGTCGTTGCAGGGTGTGAGATGGGTGTCTTCGCCCTCCCCGCTCTCCCTACTTGGAGGATGTTATGCACCCAAGGCTAGAGGCTGACCTTCTGCACTGATCACATCCACCATTATTATCATCACTGTTTCTCTTCTAATAGAGCGGAACATCATATCCCTATGAGACCGGAGCCCACAAATGGGGAGAATGGACGGCAATTTCAGTACACTGGTGGAAAGGTGAGAAGGGCGAGCAGGAGAGAAAGTGGGAGTCAGGGTGAATGATATGTCAGTTGTATCAAGACAAAGAAGGACATGCGTGTGTCTAAACAAAGCAGCGGCTGAGTAACACTTAAGTGCACAGCTCGTCATCTTGTTTGGGATGCTACCCTCTGTTTCTTCTGCTATCAATTTACAGTTCCAAATCAAATAACCTCATTATCCACTATCTATTGGATCATTACGATAATCACCATGATCATTAGGATCTGTTTGCTTTAGCAGACATTGAGAACAGGGTGTCGTAAGTCCTTTTATATGGATTACGGGGAACTGTTAAGGGTTGTGTGTCTTTCAGGAGAGCCATTCATGTTTACCCAGTAATTTCTGTACAGAAAAAAGCTAGTTAGGAACATTACCCAGCCAGAATCAAAAGGAGGTAGAACAAAGAGTTGACATCGTAGACTGTTTCTGCTGCATAATTAGAAAAGCTGGTACAACTCTCGGAGCTGCTATATCTTCAGGCTTTCTTTCCTGTTTTTTTTCCCTCCAAGGGGAATCTGATATCAAGGTAGGAGAGACAAGTGTGAGTCAAATCGGTGCATGCTTGACTGCAGCCCATGCTATAGATCCACACTGCTGATTGGACTAACACTGCAGCTTTAAAGGTAAAATTTCCACTAAGAGCTTGCCAAAGATGTGTTGCGCACATAAAGTTTCTAATTAGCTTTTCAAAATATTTGAAGAAGGGGTATGTTGTATGAACAAGTGAAGATCATGCAGGGCAATGGGAAGCCAAGCGGGAGCAGAAAAACACAAACACACAAATTTATTTGGTTAAGAAAACACTCATGATTGATTTTAAGATTTGACAGTCATGACTTCTGACGGTCTGTTGCTTCATGCAAAAAAAGTCTTTGCATCCTGAGATGAAGCACCGGCATTTCCCATGCTATTAGGATTGATGTTTATGCCTCAGATGCTTCAATAACAAATAGTTGGTTCAGTAGCAAAGCTCCTGCTATGAAGGAAATTATTGCCTCCTAGCAACCAGCACAGTCGAGCGTGCAAAACTGAATGGCATCACATCTCACTTACAAATCAGAAAGTGATGTAAACTGCTGCATTAAATATTTGTAATCAAGTCAAAATTCAGCTCAAATAAACTTCCAACATCCCCTTAAATTGGAATAAATCAAAAACAAGTGCTTTATTTTGCAAGTGCTGTTGGGATTTGGTTTCAGTCAGGTCTAAGACAGGCACTTTATTTCAAAGGAAAGTATCACTAGACTCAGTGGAGGCTAGCCATGTAGTATTAGGGTTTGATGAGACTGCAGAGAACGACAAAAACGTATGCTTCGCCTGGGGGCCTCTAAGTAATTCTCCCTCTGACTCATCGTTGCTGAAGCTTTGTCACACTCGATACTCTTTTGTACTCTCTTGAGTTAGGCAAGGGGGAGCAATACAAGGAAGTGTAACAATAAATGAGGATGAGATAGAATTCATTAATTACTTCTTCCCCTCCATAAAACTAATCATTCGCCAAAGTGAATATAATTATCCTACTTTTCCTTTGGAAATGTAACAGACATACCATGAAATATCATTACCATCACCATCTGTGATCGGGCTTTGCTGAGTGGGAGGTTGTGTTTTTACTGTCAAACCTTCCTTCCAGGATGCTGAGGTATGACAGTCGAATTTAATTCAATGATTATTCAAATTAGCCAAAGTGATGATTTGGACACACTTCCACAAACACTGTGTGTCAAAAATCCCATTAACGGAGCGCATGGAATCAGATAACTCTGAATATGGGAAAAAAGTTTACTTTAATCAGTGTGCTAAAAGTGACATCAAGGGTAACCGCTGAGACAGTCTGACACCTTTATATATGAAATTCAAAACAAATGGAAATATTTAGTATATAAATGCAGGTGCGGTTTGTATACACAATTTTCAAAGATGGTCCCTCCTCCCCAGCGAAACGAGGGTTACAGTGCGCGTTAGTGGGTGAAAGTCAAGCCCAGATTCACTCATGTTTTGGAACAAGCTTTGTCTGCTTGGCGTTTCGCCTCACTAGGGCTGGGCGATATGGCCAAAATATTTTATCCACACATAGGTGATTTCATATCTAAAATGTATACGATGATATAGTATAGCAGTTTTCCCGGTAATTCAATAAATAAAGAGTACATATGAAACAACCACATGCCTAGTTTATATCAAAGCCTATTTTTGTAAATGCCTGTGTGAATAAAATACTTGTAAGTATGCAAAGATCAGAACATAAAACATCACCAAAATGACTTAAATATATCCATAACATACTTCGACTCCTGTTTTTTAACATTGTCATACAAACGCTAAAGAAAAATACATATAATAAACTTCGATTTTATATCACTTTGACAAAAAATATCGTCATATCACCCAGCTCTGCGCCTCACATAACTCATAGCTTCCTTTGAGATGCATGCTTACGATCTGACACCTAGTCGCTGCACTTTTATAGAGGTTGATGCCCTGAAACACCCTGAACATAGGAAAATAAGAAAGACAGGGAGAAGGCAGGGTCTCTCCAAATACAGATATCGCCACACACTTTGTAAGTGATGACAGAGAGGGATTATCTCTGCATAAAATCCTAATCGTGCCTTTAATTAACTAAATCTCTAAATTTAAAAAAGACAACCTTCAAATAATTTCCTACAAATTGTACAATCCCACCTCTGTACACTTAACAGATGGCAAAACAAGATCAAATCAATGTCACTGCAAAAAAAAAAGACACCAGCTTGTATAAACCGCCGTCCTCCTACCCCCATCACTGTTATCTTCCAGTTGGGCCTATCACTAATCTCCATAATCCTTTTTGGTGAGGCTATCGCTAGCAAAGACAACATAATAGCATTAGATATTATTCCTTCACAACAACCTGATTCTATTACATTTGCATTGACGCTCAACAGCCCACACAGCCTCTGTCATAGTGAGAACTGTAAATTTAAGTCGAGAGCATTCTTTCAGGATGGATAATGCTGTTAAGATGGCAGCCAGTGACTACACAAGCACATTCAGATCAAATCATCCCAACACTTCTCCGTTTACTGAGGTAGGTCAGTTAAGGCCGGAGCTGTGGTGTGGTAGTATCTCTCAGGATGCAGCAGCAGGGCTGTTTATATAATGACACCATTGTGCCGGCTGTGTGCAGATGGAACATCAGAGCTCTTGTAATGGCCTGTGTATTAGGGCCAATGTGTTTGATTACTGACTCAGGGAGAGCGGGGATAGGCTGTGTAGTCAACAGGGAATAAGGCTCCTTCCAAAACAGCAACCAAGGGAAAAAAGACCTATTTGAAGAAACAGAAGGAAAGAGGGAAGAGACAAAAAAAAAAACAGGAGACACTTTAATGGAAGTGTGCTTTAAGGGAATGCAAATGAGACAAGGGAATCTGCATAGCTGCAGAACATAGTGGAGGGATATCAAACAGGGCTAGTGTGGCTGTCAAAGAGGTAAAGGCAAAAGGAAGCAGGGAGAGGGAGAGGGAGAGGGGGAGAGGGAGAGAGAGAGAGAGAGAGAGAGAGAGAGAGAGAGAGAGAGAGAGAGAGACCCTCACTTTATTCAATAGACACTCCTGTCCACTTTTTCCTGCTTCAGCATCCACCCTCAGCTGCGACTCTCCATAAACCCAACCCACACACTCCTCATCTGTAGAGTCTATACTTTAACTGTTATAATTTTCCGAAACAGTTGTAGCTCTAAGAAAAAAAAAGCTTTGCTGGCTATAAAGCAGGCAGTAAGAGTGACAGTTGTACATGCTAATCAGAGTGCATGAGTATTTAAAGGGGGTTGACTGTGTGTGATAACAGGGCTTCATCTGTGAATGACTGATAGAGATAGTCTGCCCCCAAGCCAGCCAGCCAGTCAGTCTGTTCATCAGCAATGACACCACGCAGCAGAGAGAGCATGCTCCCCAGCCTGGTCCTCAGTGTCTCCAGTGTGGCCTGTGATTTATTGCGGCGGCAGAGAGCTTGTCACTGTTCATTATTACTGATGCAACAGGAGGCAATGCCACCACCCATCAATGCTTGCCTGTGATGCCCGCCACAGCTGCCAGAGGAAGTGACCTCAGCACCCACCTGTCTTCTAAAACAAACACTGGCTGCAGCCTCGCTCTAATGGGCTCTAATATCTTACAGGGATGGAACCTCTGACCCAATTTGGCAGCCATCTCTAAACCAATCATAACCAGCAGAAAAATTATACATTAAATCAGTCTGAAATTTCAATTTGGCAATGACAAACATAAATCTAATTTAAAGTGAGTTCTCAATGTCTTTTTTTTTATACAAGCAGGTTAGGTCCTAAATAAACACTCTCAAAGTATCAAAATGCTCAATCCATAGAAAAATTCACAGTCTGTTTTTCAGAAACTGAGCCATCAGGACTTCTGTATGGTTGTGTGGTCATAAATATACTGTAGAAGGTAGAAAGTGCTGCTATAGTGCAGTTCAGTCATTTCTCGGCTGCTATGACGCTACAGAGACGCAAAGAGAGTAGACTTGGCTTTTTCAGGAGGGGGACTTAATGAGGCTCTAAAATAAGCGTTTCAGACGTGTGTTATTTGAACATTAAAGCATGTAAACATGTTCTAGTAGAAAACCAAATTACAAGTATTCACCTAAAAATGAGGGGGGCCTTTAACAAACTACAAGAAGACACAGAACGTTGACCAGCCCAATTAGTACCACACCTGTCTGCAGTGAGACAGATAACTTCCTCTTGTTTCTGGCTTTTGACTTTTTCTCTCACACTTTATCCATTTATTTCCCCGTGTCTCAACCTCACAGTCAAATAAGATATACAGTACTCCGTATCAGTCAACCTGCGCTGTCAACTATATCAGCATGAGTTGCGTCGCAAATCAATAGGATGAAATGAATAATTCACTATGACCATTAAGTCTACACAACAAGAGTGATAACTGCCGGCCCTGACATTAATCTTATGAACCACCAACAATGGATTATGATATAACATGATAATGTTATGAAATTGTACTCTCTGTTGAATCTTGCTCCCTCCCGCTCTTTGCATTGAGCTGTTCCCAGATGTCACTTGGCTCTGACTGGCAGGCTGCCACCCTGAGTGCCTGTGCACCGCCAGGCCCGGCTAGATCCATCTTCATTAAGGACAGAAGCGCTGTGTGTTGTGTGTGTTATTATCAGTGTCTATTAATCTGAAAGCTCCAGCAGGGCAACCCCCGCCTCACTGTTGCTCTACGGTACACCACAGCCATGCACACGCGACGTTGAAACACTCTACAGTTGCAACATGCACACAAACACATGTAAAGTCCACGCATCCACACACAATCTTTTTACATGCCCACCTATCCACAACTCTCTCTATTAATGAACACAGCAACAGACAATTTGCAGATAATGCATGCTGACCATATAATTGGGGATAATAATTATGTGGGGAAAAACTAATTTGTATGTGTTTAGCAGCCATTGGAGTTCACTCAAGGCAATCTGTAGACACCCTCTTCCAAGAGTTGATGTATGGTAACATACACATGATTGTGTCTTGAAGCATTCACATACATGTTCACCCGCATGCACACACTCACACATGGACACACACACAGAAGAGCCCACCGGGGCGCCACATGTGATGTTGACCCAGTTTAGATCTGTGGCACAAAGTAGAGCAGGGATTCAGAACAAAAAGAGACTGACATTTAAAATAGGTTGACATTCTTTTCATCTCATTGCTGAGACCCATACAATGAAAGTATCCATCTTTTGTGTCAGTGGCACCATCAACGAATTATTCTGTCACATCTTTAACTTGACACTTTAAAGAAACTGTCTATGGAGGCGAAGGTTTGGTTTGGAGTCAGGAGAGTCCAACGATTGAGCAAAAATTAACTAATACAGACATTTTACTTTCAGACAGTTTATACAAATTGATCGTAATTTGTTTCATTGTTGCTGACAACAACAATTTCTGACAAATTTACGGTGAAGTATAGGTGGAAAGTCTCAGTGTAACGCACTGATAGTGTGTTATGTAACTACCTCGCCCAAATAGTTGTTTTCTCCTCTTTACTTTATGTTGGGTTTTAAGATATTTGAACTTATTCAATGCATTTTGTTTAAAAGGTGTGCCACAAAGTGAAGCCGGCATTGTTATCTTGCTGCGGTGGGTTCATTGTTTGTAAGAACTGGGTTCAGTCTTGGCAGCCAGCTGATAAAGAGCAGCCTTTTTACTTGTTAAAATATCAATTTTGATTAATTTTCCAAGTTTATGTTTTTTAAGGTTTGGATTTCTAACACCATAGCTTAAAATTGCTGTTGACTTTAATACTCCTAAGAGTAACTACTTTGCATTCTGAACGCCTCGTGAGCGTATGCTTCTAGCCTTTAAGTGAGTGCACATTAATTAAACCCCAGACGAGTATATCAGGATTTTTATCAACTCAGTGCATTCTCTCATCGTCTCATCACAGCTGGGCAGTTGAGAGCTTTAGCAATTCAACCAAAATCCAACTTTATGTGAATTTTCCCTGACCCTCTGTTTCTGTCTGGAGTTATCCAGATGATTTTGTTGGGCATCGCAAGAGCACAGCAAGTAGGAATTTGCTTGTTTATGTGGGTGCAGACATGTCTACCTTTTCAAAATGCAATGTCCAAGTGATTTGTATTGTGCAATGGTGTGTGTGTGTGCATGTGCGTGTGCGTGTGTGTGTGTATGTGTGTGTGTTGTGTGTGTGTGTGTGTGTGTGTGTGTGTGTGTGTGTGTGTGTGTGTGTGTGTGTGTGTGTGTGTGTGTGTGTGTGTGTGTGTGTGTGTGTGTGTGTGTGTGTGTGTGTGTGTGTGTGTGTGTGTGTATGTGATGTATCTAATTTGATAGTAGTGACCCCAATCTGCCTGCCAAGGTTATCCTGCTTTAGGATGGGCAGTGTGGGCATCAGGAGATTCTGACACAGCAGGCCTGGCTGACATGCCCCAATTCTAAAACATGGCTGTCACTCACTTCCTCTCTCACTTCCTCCCTCTGTCTTCCAAACATGCATGAAGGCACACTGATACTGCCCCACATAGCACAGCAGCAGCCTTCATAGCTACTATGGTAGAAGAAAAGTCTACATACACACATGCAAGCACATGCATGCACAAGCAGGCAGTCACCTTATTTACCTAAAAACGTAAGTTAAAAAACACATAATTTATTTATCTGTATCTGTAATTTGAAACAACAGAATGAGTGACAGAGAAATTACTATTGTTTGTATAAATAAGCCAGAACACAAATGGCAAAAATAGACCCATTATACCAGAAAGGTAAAATCAAGTCTCTAGCACAACAACAGTTTAATCATCACACAGCCAACTTTGCATTTGTCTATTGCTCAGCTGTCTAGGAACCAGACAGGTAAATGTTTGACACAAGCATACACATTTGCTGAAAAATAACCCTCACAACCACGCAGAAAGCATCAAGCTATGTGTGGAGCTACTATTACTACTGAAATGACTGGAAAACATCTCTTTCTTTTAACCCGTTTAACCCGTTTAACCCCTTTTTTACGTGTTTTGATCAACATGTGTAATCACGTAACATACAAGTCCATGCATTCATGTTGGAGGTCCCAGAGGAAGGACAGGCAGTGGTGGTGGTGGTGGTCTGATTATTGGAGAGGAGCATTTGGAGACACAGCCCAGAGCTCAGGGCTTCAGACAGTCAGGCTGTAACAGGTGCTGCTTTACACTGCCTGCTTCTGTTAATTGCCAACAGCGCGGTGCTGGAAACGCTTTGCCGGGATCCACACCAGGTGAACACCCATTAGTGCATGGAGAGGATCCAGAGGGTCTGTGCCGACCGCCTCCCCTCACCACTGCTCGCAGTCTGAAGCTAAAGCAAGTACACACACATGTAACTCTCCAAAACATTCTCTGCGCACACACTGATTACGCCTTAAGACATGTACACCAAGACACCTTCAAATGTGCAAGAGCGTGAGCGCACACACACACACACACACACACACACACACAGTTCTTCCTCTACCCACACTCTGTTTTTATATTCTTTTATAATACTCATTTTCCCCTCCATCTCCTCCTGTCCCCAGAGGCTATGAGTACATCAGTTCATCGACACATTTCGTTCTGGTCGGTGGTCTCCATGGAGCCTCCCGTTTTAATGTGACCTTTTCCCCCTCTGTTCCGGGAGTCTCGGGCGTCTGGTCACTCTGAATCCCTCTCTTCATCTGCCTTTGTTCGGGTAGAGGTTCAGTGGAGGAAGGGAACCAAGCACATAAAGGGAGATGAATCAACAGACATCTCATGGCGCCTGCTGCTGCTGCTATCCAAGTGAAGGATAGTACTGTTTGTACTCATCCACCTTATCACCCCCTCCCCCTCTACATATTTCTCTTCAGCCTCACGTCTCAGCCACTCTAAACCCCCCACCGCCCCTGTTTTGTACTCACATGCTCCCTCCATCCCTCTGCAGTTCTCATCATATTTTCACATCTCATCATCAGATCCCAGTTTGCTTCATTCCCATCAATAATGGAGGAGTTTTTAGCTGGCTGAAAATAAATAACTCTCAGCCAATCCAGGGAGTGCATACAGACATTCCACCAGCTGTAGTCGGCCAATAGGAAAGGGGCTTTGGTGGCTCAAATGAGATCAGATGTGAGTTGTTGCTCTGATCCCATTCAAAGGAAAAGTAAATTATTCAGGTGACACTCTTTTGCTGCAAATTCCCCCTAACAACCGTCTTTGCTCTGTGGAAAAGAACTGTGCATCGGAAAGAAACATTTTTTTCCCCACACAGTGAAAAATGTAAAATGCAAATAGGTATTCAATGACAGCGATAAATTGAAACACCCTTAAAGATAACTAAACACATGCAAATTAGCCGATTAGCTGAATATGTAAATTGATTAATTATGTGCATTTATATGTTAATTGACACAGTGGTTCACTGTTGATTCATTATATATATTATACATTAAGTGTAGAATAATCTATAGCAATGTATACAGATAAAAAGACAAGGATAACAATTAGTTTCAGTCAGTACGTCTCTTTCTCTTTCCATTGATGTGACATATGGCACTGACCCAAGTTACAAATTGAAGAAATCTTATTCTAATGAAGCTGAGCAGAGCTTCTCTGAACATCCACGTCAAAGCAGAGGGCTGTCCCTGCATTCAAAAAGGATGGGTTTTGGGCAGAACTAATAGCTGTGAGTTCTGTAGGGTTCTCTCTCTCTCTCTCTCTTTCTCTCTCGTACCATCTCTCATCCCCTCTGTCTCTTGGCCCTCTGACCTGTGCAGGTCTCACGTTCCTGACTCCTCTCTCAGCAAGCAGCCGATCAATAGATAGATCTGACTTTACCCTGACTGAATAACCCCTCATGCACATCCTCTTCCTCTGAGGAGTGTTTGAGTGTCTGTGCCAGTAGACAAAGGTTTTGGATCTGCATGTGCAAGTTTGTGCTTGCAAGGCATGGTTTTAGGGATTTTTGGCAGAGCTGCGCATGTGTGTGTATGTGTGTGTATGTGTGTGTCTGTGTCTGCCAGCTCCAGTCCCTCACCCCAGGGCCTAGAAGTCACGGCAGTGAGAAAACAGATTGATTTCTCCCCTCCCACGCACAAACAATTAACTACACAGTGCTCAATTAGACACACGCTGGAGACGCCTTCAGACAAGCCTTTGCCTTGACCTGGGATCTGTTTCCTGCAAACCACCCTATAGTTCTTTTTATCCCCCCCCCCCCCCCCCCCCCCCCCCCCCCCAGAGGTGTAAGAGTGGTGGGAGCCAGTGAGATGATAGTAAGAAGGTGTTTATGTTTCCTGCTCTCTCTGGCAAAATTAGCTCTTCCTGTTGTTCACGGCATCTTCCTAGGATTATGTGTCCCAGCACAAAATGAGCCAAGATGATCTTTAATGATGTCGGCGGTGTGCAGTTTCATTATCGCCAGTGTTCACACACTGCGCCACAGCTTGTGCCGCTAGCTGAGTAAGCAGAGTTAGGATGCTAATTTAAAGGCAGGGGAATTCCAGTGGAGCGTGGAACCCTCTGTATCTGCCGCCCCATGTCCACCTTTGGGACCCATATCCGAGTAACACATGTTGATCATCCAGTAAAGGACAAACAAGGTTGTCATCCCTCTGTCAGCTTTCTGTCACTTTTCATTTTTCCATGTGAAACACTCCAGTGAGCATGTCTTTCTGTGTATCTCTCTACCTTCCTTGAGCCAAGACATTGTTAGAATTTCGACAGTGCCCTCCTGCTGCTTCAGTCAACCGGCCTCTGTTTTTTGACTGCCTAAAAAAAAGATGTCTATTGTCTAGGTTTATTCAAGGAAATGCAACTGCTATTTACCTTCCATAATTCATATCCTACAGTCAGTCTGATTAATCCAGCTCTGAATGTAATTAATTTCACCTCTGTTTCCACCTTTCCTAAAAATATTGTAATTAACAATGTATTTTTTCACAATTCTGATGAATTAGCTAATGTGAAATAAATGCACTGTGAATGTGTGAATAATTCTATGCACAAATACTGTGAATTTGAATAAGTACTTTGTATTAAAAGCAGGGAAAACGGGTCATCAGCACATTAGAATTGAGCTGTGACAATTATTTCCACAGATGCTGGCACTGATGTTAATTGTGATCCACTGCTGCACGGCCAAGTCATTTCAGGCTTTAAGTGTGTCATTCATAACACGGGCTAAGGGAGATAATAGAATTTCAAGAGTGTGTGCATGTGTGTGTGTGTGTGTTTATGGAAGACAGACAGGATAAGGAGCAAATGAGAGAGTGAAAGAGAGCGAGAGAGAGAGAGAGAGAGAGAGAAGAGAGAGAGAAACTGAGAATTCATAGAAGTACAAGCTCCAGTGAGTGTTAACATTTCTAATTATCTCACTGTCACGTCTGGAGGCTAAGAGGATAACACCTGAAGTCACCAGGGCGACAGAGCAGGCATATGCACATACAGGGTATACACACATTTGCACACAAACAGTCCCACAAGTTCACACACCTCCCACCTCCTGCACTTCCATGCTCCACTCTCAGATTTGTCTCTCTTTGCATGGTTGCCTCCACCTTTTCCTCTTCTTTTTCTCTTTACCTCATTTCATTCTGTTTGTTGCACTCACACTCTCTGTGTGAAGTATATGTGAGGTCCAGCTTGTGGGCACTCCCTTGTTTACCTACGTAAGTGCTGATGTCAAGACGCTGCGCTCGTCTCAACCCCTGCTGCCCTTGTATATGCAAGCAAGGCCAGCAATAGGTTGCGTGTTCCCACTGATGTTTATCCTTGTCATGCCTATTGAACACGGCTTATGGCCTGTGTTTGATATGAAATCCCATGCTGAGGGGCTAGCTGGATGCTCCACTGATCAGATAAGCACCAGAGAGAAGGACGGTGGATTTAACTGGTTTTAGTAATCACAACGGTACATCCCCTCTCCTCCATCCACACTACTGTACATCTGAGGGATTTGCATTAATACTGTAGGTCAGTTTGGACTCTCCAACCATATAAATGTAAACCTCTTTTTCTATATAGCCTGAGACATAATATAAGGCTTCCCAGCATTGCACTGCATTACTACTATAGCTGTACCACCATCGCCAAATGGCTATATTCTACAACTAGCTTAGGGGCTGATGAAATATTCACAGACCTGAGTGTTTCAGCAATATCTGGTGCTGTGAAGCTTTTTAAGGTCAACTTTTACTGAGACTCTCTCTTGTCACCCTGTCCTGTTTCCCCTCTGATGCCCTGCAGAAGGCTTTTCGGTAGTCATGACAGCCATTCTCTTGAGACTTTCTTTTCTCTGCCACCGAGCCATCCGCCACCCCTCTGGCTTGCTAACTGCAAGTGGTGTGAAAGCTGGGAACAATTCCACTGTAGGTCCGAGTCAGGGTGAATCATGGGTGCTTGAGATCTTGCTTGTGCTCGTTGAAACCGATTCATTATGGGGGCATTTGCACGGAGGAGACCCTTAAAATATTAATCACATTACTCCAGTGTCACTGCCATCATCTGCAAAGACAGAAATGCAAATTTTCTAGGCATCTACAGTAAACATACTGAGAGCAAAGAAATGGGCACTAGACTGCTTGGCCATAAATACAGAAGGAGCTTCTGGACAGGCCAACAATTCCTTCTTGTCAGTAAAGAAGCACAAACACAACGCTTCCCACATGCAGGCACACAAATCACAACAGCCTGGTTTCAGTGACCCAGCATCCTGGTCATCAGCACAGTTCGCCCCCTCACGCCTGCGCATCCAATCCGCTGACGCTTGCATTGCTAAGGCCTAATAGTGCGCTCTGTGGCCCAACTAGCCAGCTTTACCAGCACAGAGGGCCAATGTGATTCATGGCATTTACCCCTCCCAGCTCCCATGAAACCGAGGGCTCTACTGCCGTGACATCACAGCTAGAGCCCTGGTTGGTCACCAGATGGCTGCCCTGATTGGATTCGGGCCCAAACTGTGCAGGCTGAATCACTGGCTCAGTGCTGCTCTGGATTCTGTTGCAGCCCACCTGCGCTGCCCAGCACCCCCCCACCCCCCACCCGCCAACACAAACACACACACACACACTACACTTGTAGACGTGGACACGTGCACCTAAGCAAAGACAAACGCACAGAACAAGTATCAATGACATTCAATTAAACATGCTCATTCATAAAAATAAGTCACTTAACTGCCAACAACTTTAACTGCCAACAACATCACCTTCCTCCTCTCAATCTGTCTTTACCTTTTATATGTCTTGTCAATTGATTTTAAAGCGCCCCTTTTTGAAGATTATGGCCCTTTAAAATCTAAGTGCCCTTGTTTAACTTAGCTTAAACGACTCTCCCTCTTTGCTTGGTGGGTTAGGCCCCATTTCAACATTTCTGAGCACTGTCCTGGGAGACATAAAGCGAATGAGAAAGCAAGGGCATTCAAAGAGAGAGAGAGAGGGGTTTGCTGTGCTATGTGTCAGTCTCTGAGTGTACCAAGGCTTTTACGCATGTATCTACTTTCGTTTGCGTTCTCTGTTCAGCTACGTGCAGCAATAAGTAGCCCTTAAGTGCAGGCATTCTCTTTTAAATACACTACAAATGGACGTTAGCTTGAGCTACTTGAGCCTTGAGAGGCACTCCTGAAGCTTCCGTGATTGAGGCATGAAACCAGAGCACTCCTCTACTCCCTCCCCTTCCTGCATTCCAAAAGTGATGCCTGCAACGTGCCTCTCTAAAGATACTCCTGGCACACACATCTGCACCAAACACAGTTCCCTGAGGACAGCTGCAGGCACACTGCAGTGTCCGTCCATAAAACCAGACATCCACTCCATTTTTGGTGCTTTCGGGAGCTGCCCAACACTTTTGAAACAATTGCATCATGGTTGTCCCTTATTTCAGTCCTTCATTAGAATGTTTCTTCTCTGTTTTTCTTCATGCACTTTCTTCTCACTCTCTCCAGTTTCCTGTTGTATCAGCAAGCTGATCAAACACTTGCATCTGCAGCTTTTGCAATCCCTCCAGAAGCGAAAGAGAGAGCTGCAAAACCCTCTCATAAGCCCAAAGGAAACAGAAGCACAACTTTTGGCAGTGGGACAAACCCCTTGCTGCACCTGTGCCCGTTCAAGCAGATCAGTATTTAGCTGAGGCCGCCTGCTGCCCCGGGGACAATGAGAGGGGATGGACGGATGGGCCGAGGATTTGAGAGGAGGACTTGGACACCGTTCTGTGCCAGCATTACGGGTCGAGTGGACCAAATGTCTACTCACTGGCACTAACACACAGCTGTTTGGTGATCTGCCTTTGGGCCAATCCCCCCACACACACACAGATAAAGAGGAACAATTTCAACATCTTGTCCAACATTGCCAGCTCCTCTATTTCTCTAGACTATAAAAGAAGAAACAGGAAAGGGGAAGGTATAGTGAGCGATGAGAGTGAAATTAGCTCTTGCTATTCACAGACAGTGTTTGATTTGAAATAGCTATAAGCAGGAAGTAACAGATTAGAAACTCTAATGTGTTCTGCAACTGTACCTCCATCAACTCCGCCTTGCTTTGCAATTCAATGCATGCTGGCGAGGCTTCAGACCCGTCTCGCACTCTTTCCCCAAGGTCATCATTACAACAGAACTAGCTTCGCTTTAAATTCAGAAAGAAACCAACACTTGTGCCACATGCTCCCTCCTAACCCCTCCCTTCTAATATTTAAAAAAGCTGTTAATCACACCTGTCCATCCTTGGATGTTGGAATTACGATGAAGGCAATGGCACCGAATGTGTTATCTGCTTAGGAGCTGTGACGATGTGTTTCTATAGCAACACTCCACCCGGTGTTACAGTCACTTTTCTGTCTTTTATTTCACTGCCAGCTATTCTCCGAGACAGTCTGGGTCTTGTAAAAACCTCCGAAGGGAGTGGACTCAGGAAAGGGAGGCACAAGTCACCCATGTAGCACCTGATATTGTTTTTCCCTAATGTTTTTGGTCTCTGAACTTAGCTTATTACACTTAACATGAGGAATTTGAGGATGCTCCCGTGCTGCTCAATAACCATGTTTAGAGTTTATTATTTACAAAGGAAGACTTACTTCATATATCCATTCTCCTATTGACTAAGAGCTATGTTTAACTAATTATGCACAAAACAGACATTTATCAGAGTAGCATTTGTTTGTGCCTCTGTTTCCTCTTGAATAAATGAACAGAGGAGCCTGTGGTGAGGCAGTAACACCCTCCCCTGGGAGCCTGGTGTCCTGCAGGGACATCAATGGGCATGGTGACAAACTGTTGTTCCAATCTATACGGCCCATTATTGATCATTCGTTGATGATCAATGTCTCCTCCTTGTCTGTATCGCATATAGCGACATTGATGCCAGCGACAAGTGGCATTAATGAGCCCTCGTGCTCTTATTATCCCAGCCTATATATACTTTCACACCTTGTTTTTTCAACCTCATATACTGCATTCAGGCACAGACTGAGCAACAATACCTAATGTGTCATTTACGTAATTATATCATGACGTGCAAAAAAGCACACATGCAACACACATGCATGCACACCCCCACACACACACACACACACACACACACACACACACACACACACACACACACATAAATGGAAGAAATTGTGCTGTGGAGTCTGTAGCAGGATGATAAACTGGACCTCAGTCCACACAGGGGAGAGATGGAGAATGAGAGCAGCAGAAGGAGAGGCAAGATGAGAGGGGAGGCTCGAGAATAAAAGAGCAGTGGAGATGTACACTAGCCATATCACTCTCTCCTTCTTTCCCTTTGGCTCTGGAGCTTTGCTACAGATAGGGGAAGGAGAAATTGTGTGAGTGAATGAGAGTCAGGGACAAGAGAGTGACCAGTCTCTAAGGCTATAAAGGGCTAAGGGAGAGAGAGGGGTGATGTAAAAAGGCACAGCTGGGCACAGATGACCACCTTACTAACTCCTTTATAACTCCACCACTGCATACAAACGCATACACAGACATACCGAGGGTGTAAAACAGGCAGTAATGGAGACATGAGGAGAAAAAGACGGGAGAGACAGCAGCTCAGAGGGGAGCCTGATGGGAAAAGACAAAGAGGAGGGGAGGGAGAAAGGGATGAGGAGGTAGATCGCGCACATTAAAGAGTTATAATTTGCCTAACGAAAGAAAAGTGACAGATAGTAGAAAATGAGTATGTTGAAGGTAGGCGAAAATGACAGACTAGGGAGCGTGTTGGTGGGTTAGAGAAAGTTGAAGGAGAAACAAAGCACAGGTGAAAATGGGAGAAGGTCAGAAATGTAAGTGTGGGAGGAGGCAGAGACAAAGTGAGAGTAGTGTGTGAATGTGAGAGCTGCTGGGCCTGGGAGGAAACTCAAATGGACATAACCGAGGGGCTAGAAAGACGGCAACGCAGAGTGAAAGGGGAGCTGATGAAGATGGAGGAGGGCCGGGGTGGGGAGGGTGGTTTTTAATCAAAATGTTTTTCAATTAATTTTACAATTAGGGCGCTGCTCGTTAGCTTTGGCACACACAAGAGATGACATTGCTAGCAGTGCTATGCGTGTCATTAATATAATGATGACAGATTGGCGCTCCTGTGGGACTGCCTCTGCTCCTTGACAGCTGGGCCCTCCAAATAACGTCACCTGACCGGCATGACATCACCTTACCTCATTCAACATGGCTGCCAGTGGTACAAGGGCCAGTGCACAACAGCTACTGCACACCCACATGGCTCTGCCAGTAAGGGCAGTGACACAGACAGAGACGCTGCTCCTTTCCTTTCCCTCCCACCATCCCTCCCTTCGTCATTCATACAAGGACATAAGACCAAACAAACAGTAGAAGAAAATAAACTCCTGCCTGCCCACCTTTTTTTTTTTTTTTTTTACAAAAAATGCCCAAGGTACACTTGTGTTATGGTATACTGTATATTGTCTCCAAACAATCAATCACTTGAGGAGCAGAGCACGCACACGCGCACACACATCCACATACCACACACTCTGCTGGAGCCTGACTCTCTTATACACTGTTGTCATGGCAACCCCATTAAGGGAGGACACTCTGGCTGCAACTCTGGTGAAATCTGCCTGTCTCTCTTACACCGCACTCTCTCTTTCTTTCACACGCACACTCACCTTCCTTTTCTTTCACTGCCAGCCATTTCTATTTGTCTCCCTCCATTACTTTCTCTTCCTCAACCATTGTCCTTCTCCTCCTATCCTTGCATCACCCTTGGCGTACCTCTCTGCCCGTCTCTCTCTATTACTGTGCTACCATTTCATCTTCTCACCTCACGCCTCCCACTTCCCAGGCGAACATAAATATGTCATCTCACTCCTCAAATGCTCATCATGTTTATAACCCTGACTTTTGTTTGGTCTCCGCCCACACGTTTTGTGGGTCTGTCTTCCTCTCTGCCCGTCTCTCTCTCTCTCTCCCCTCCATCCATCGTAGGAGACACAGAATACATTTGTGATTGAGGCTGCACCTCTCTTCTTGTGCCCTCTCCAATTAAAGGGGAGATTTACAGGGGGAATCAGTCAGAGGGCAGCCTTGGAGGACAGCTTTAATAAGGGCTCTGTGCTGCACCACTCTCTTTTTCATGTTCTCTCTCCCTCCCTCTTAGGAAGATGGCTCGCCATTTAGCAGGTGTGAGGACAGGCGGCAGGAGAAACGGGTTACATGATAACCCTCACTGACAGGAACATTAAACAGTGGCCCAGTCGTTAAAAGCCAGCCAACCAACAATGATCAATGCCAATTTGCAGGTGTCCCAACCTGGTTAAAATAATCACACAAAAGCAAGCTCTAGAACACCACTGCTAAGCCAGAAATTATTCAAGCTCATGCCTTGAGACTCAGTTGCCACATTAGTTCCAGCAGCCATCCCATCCATCTTGTAGCTCACTAACAGTTGGTGGGCCGACTATGTAGCTTCACAACTTCATGATATTGATGGCTAGCCTTAACATATAATGGCTTGTTGTTTAGAAACCTTGCCAGTTCAGAAAAGATTGCTATAGAAACGCTGCCATCCTCCCATGCCTTCGTACTTATCGCTGTTAGTGCTAGTCCCTATGGGCCACCTGTTTGCCACAAGCCAGAGCATCAAGCCTCAACCCCCACCCATCCTGATCCACTCCAACCTACTTGATGAGCTGGATAACACAGTATGGTGGAGAGCACACACAGGATGCCCCCCTGAGAAATAATCTGGAGATACGAGCGAATACGGAGGATAAGCAGCAGGGCCTAGGGCTAGCAGGCGGCCTGCATGATGAGAGGGGAAGGAGAATAAAAGAAAGAGGGACATGGATGGAGCGAAAAGGAGATTTGGGGACAACATAGGGAGTAAAGTAAAGGAAGGGGAGGTGGCTGAATGAAAGGGAGATTGAGAGGGAAGGGTAGAACAAGTGGGGGGGCAGTCTTCATTAAACGAGGCAGAAAGCAGCGTCAGAGAGAAGGATGTGAGGTGTAGGGAATGAGTAGGTGGTAGGATTCTAGGGGATGAGAGAGGAAAGGAAGGGAGGAGCAAGCATTAGAGGGAGACTGAGGCATCTGCTGCTGCTGCTCCACATGGATGTTTATCCAGCCTGTAGCTTCCTGGGAGACACATAGTAGAAGCTCTCTCCCTGGAAGCCGCCTCTCACATCCCTCTGTGGGGTTGCGTGTTTGTGTGCGCAGAGTCCAGATACTTTTCTGTATGTAATAGTCTTTGCATGTATTACACACTGGCCCAGTATATGTGCCTGTGGTGTGCATTCGCCCGTCTAAGTATAGAATTGGTGTCTCTTTGACATATGTGCTAGTTTGCTGTTCCCCAGCTCTGGCTGAGTTTCAGCGTAGTGTAAAGCAGCACGACCCCTATAGCAGGCTGGTGGCTGTGCTGAGCCCTGGGTGAGGGGGAGGGTCTGAACGAGGGATGGTGGTGAATAGAAAAGATGAGTGTTTATATTTAGCTCCATGCATATTCAGTTGGAGAACATTCAAACCCTTGCTTAATACTTATTGTACGTACTGTTAATACACACTGACTGCAGAGTAGTTGACTCGGAGCACAGAAACCTTGTTCAGGCTAACAGCAGCTACGGCCTCTCAAAATGGAGAGGCTGCAACACGGAGCTCTCTGCTCCGTGTTGCAGGGTGGCTGTTATGAATATTTGAAGCAGCCATATCGCTAGACTCCTGGTTGTTGCTCGAGGGGGGAAACATGGGCGCGGGCACAGAGTGGTTGGCAGTGCAGAGAGGCTGGGATGGAGGGGGGGTGGCGGGCAGTGGCAGAGGCAGCGGCCCATCCTGAGGCTGGCAGCAGGCGGCTCAGTGAATGAAAGCAGGGCAGGTCATGTGTGGGTGGGGAGGCGGGACTCTCCTGCTGCTGAGACAGATGCCACGGTTGTTAGGCTTAATTTCTTTTGCCAAGCACCACCCAGCACTGGCCAAAAACAAACTCAAATGCTTCTGGCCACTGTGTGTGTGTCTGTTTGGGTCTGTGTGTACGTGTGAGTCAATAGAGAGAAAGAGCACTGTTTGATTCAGTATCAGGCTCTACCAGGAGCACACACAAGCAGAGCAGTAATAGTTTATTGTTCAATCCCGTCCACCTTCTCTCTCCTCCCTGTCTTTCTCAGTCCTATCTCCATTTCTCACCATCCATCTTCCTGACTCTCTCTCTCTCTCTCTCTCTCTCTCTCTCTCTCTCTCTCTCTCTCTCTCTCTCTCTCTCTCTCTCTCTCTCTCTCTCTCTCCATCTTTACTTCATCTTCTCCTCTGCAGCAAAGGCTGGCTCTCACTGCAGAGGGAAGGGAAAAGGCACAGAGAGACACAGAGAGAAAGAGAAGTGAGAGATGAAGAAAGAGCAGTGTGGTATTTGGCTCAGTGTTGCATTATTGGATCTGGTTGATCTGATCTGAGCAGATTACAGGAATACAATACTCACAAATCACCGTTCTGCCTCTTGAGCCTCACACCCCGTCACTCGCACGCAAACAATAGCTCTCTGAAACACACACAGACACACACAAAATCACACTCTCCCCTGAGCCGACACCCACACCTGTGGCCTGTGTAGCCATTCTGTAGTCTCTTCTCTTTATACCCAACATTACATTCTACCTCAACGCTTGAGCACAAACGTCATTCACCACACCGCTGACTTTCTTGACAAGAGGCATCACCCATGCAGCAAGACATAATTACCTCTTGACTAATAATTAATCAAATTTAATACAGCAGCAAGAAAAATACTCTAAAACCTGAATGCATTCCAATTTACCCCCATAATGTTTTCATTATAAATGAACAATTATTTCTTCTCCTCCACACGCTCTGTTGCTTTTTCTTTCTCTTCACTTTTCTCTTGACTTCTCTTAGCCCAGCTGGGTTGGAGGCTGTCGGGTGGGGGCGGGGCGGCAGCCTGTGCCAAGACCAGTGAGACATGATTTGGCTCTTTACTTAGACATTAATTCAAGTATTGATCATGTTTGTGTTAAGAGCAGAGGAAAAAGAGAGCTGGGTAGTCCGAAAAAAAGCAGAATATATCAGAAACAACAGCCACCATTGCCGTTCAGGAAGCAAAAATGCTGCATGCACATACACACACACACACACACACACACACGCACTCAAAGGACGAACACATCATACATATGCTTACAGTTTAAGAAGCATCACAGCAGCCTCAAAACCAAGCTCCCACCACATCTTACTGACAAATACACACACAAACCCACACTGACACAAACAACCACCACTACATTCATTTCATCTGCAGCACAGCAGGTCTTTGGATGCCGATCCATAAACATTGATTCACACTTCAACAGCACTTAGTCATTTATCTATTTACTCATTCAATCGCTTATATATTTCACATAAAATAATTGCCATCTACCAAGACTTTTTTTCCCCCTATACACACATGACACAAAAAATGAGGGCAAAGTTGTTTGTTAGAGAAGACCGTTGTGCTTCAATGTATTTTTTCATCAATCATAAGAAACATTTTTTAAAAAGCGCTCCCGCTCTCCTGCTGTTTTATGGACTGAGGCAGTGACATCTTACAATCTTACCTGCAAGTTGTCAGCGTTAGACTTGAACAAAACATAGCCAAGCTGCAGCACAATTGCATTATAATGCTTTAAAAAACTGTTGCATATGTGCATCACATTACAAATCCTACACTTACCACTGCAGCACACAGTAGTATAATCTCTCTCTCTCTCACACACACACACACACACACACACACACAATGGTGAAAGCACTATCAAAGCGCGTCATGATGTCTGGGTGGTAGACAGGCTTTGGAGACAACAACGGTGAAAATTAAATTCCATTTAAGGCTAATCCCATTTGCAACCTCTGCTGAGTCTCACTGCTATTGTGACAGCCAGGGAAATCTGTCTCAATTGCTCCATTGCCGGAATTGATGGTAGAACCCGATACAGCATAAATAATGGAGCTTGATCACCAAGAGACAGGCCCTGAAGGAGACTACGACATAGTCAGACAAGCATGCTGCAGCCAAGGTAGGTGGAGAGAGCATGAGACAGAGCGATTGGAGGACAAGAATGTACAGTAAGAGGGACAGGCGAGCAGAAAAAGTGAAAGGTTGGGAGAGAGAATGGGACGGTTAACAATGTGTGTCCATTTTTGCCGCGCTAATTCTCTTGACATTTCACAGGAACTATTGTTTTGCTGCTGCTGTTACTTACAAGAGATGAGAGCGGGGAAGGTTTTGAGTGTAGCACAGGCTGCAGGCAGACAATAGCCTCGTCTCAAACGTCCCTACATCAACACGCCGCCAGTGTCATACACATAAACAAAAGTATACACTCACAATTCTTGGCATTGAAACTGAATCGGCCATTGGCATCCCAAGGGAAAGAGAGCAAGAATAAATTATCTCGCAGCTCTCTAGAACAGCTCCTCTCTAATCGAGCACTGGCATCGCTTAGTGTTCCTCTCCCGACGAGAGTAAATATACTAATCTATTACACAAAACAAAATGGTTCCCATGTACAGTGTGCCAAGAAGGTTGGCATTATTAATTGATAGTTAAATATGAATTAAAATATAAACCCCCATATTAGTTCCCTGATGATAACAAGAGGCAAGATATAAAGAGCAATGCCGCTTTTTTACACAGAACATGAAATGAGTGTTCAAATGTAGCTGTATTTCTGTGCCAAAGAGACTGGAGAGATGCTTATCTCCTGGGCTCATCTAAATTGATGTAGAACCGAGGGGAGACTGACACATAGAGATAGATGCGCAAACACCATCCACCTACTTTCCAAATTTGCATTCATTTCACATCCAATTCGAAATTCACATCCAATTTTACAGTCAGTTCACGTCCAAGCTGGCACTCAAATGCAGCCACTTGTGCATGCAGCCTGTATCACAGGTCAGTGTGGTTAAAACTGGCACTTTCTGTTAACACACCCATCGCTAACCCTCATAACTCACTCACTTAGTCTCTTCCGTTGTGCCTCACTCGTTCATTTGTCCGCACACGCTCGCATGCGCCAGTGTCCCCACAATCTGCACAAATACACTCCAACACACGGTCATCACCCACTTGTTTGTTCAGCAATTTGTTCATTTGTTCAGGCTGTCACTTGATCACAATATTCTCACCCACTCATTCAACATTCATTCATTGTCCCCAGACACTTGTCCCCTCATCTGGTCCTCGATCTCTGCCACCACTCCTCAGTCACATGCTCACTCTTGCTATCACCCTAACTCCTTCTACTTCTCACCCATTGTTCCCAGTCACACACTTTATCTCTCTGTCTCTTCCTCTGTTGCTATATCTGTCACACACTGCACATCCCTCCCCTTCATTAACCCCCTTGATGACACAGTCCCTCACCTCGCCGTTCATCCTCCATAACTCTCCCCGGCTTCGACTGCTGTCTCCCTCTCTGTATAGATTGCCTCCACCCATTCCAATAAAAGATTTAAGAGCTCCTTTAGTGCTAATCAGGTTGTCATCTGTGCAGCCAAAATCAGAGGCTTGATAAATAAAAGCTTGTCTCTGTTGGCTAGCGGCTCACTGTGTTTAAATAGGTGACACCGGAGTGCATTCTGAGCACACCGGATCGATGCTAGAACCCCTGGGGTCCCCTGAAACGGTGAACAGAGACAAAGCTTAGCGCTCGATAATAATGTAGGGATAGGCAGCTTGCTCCCTATTTTCAGAGGAACTCTCCCTGGCCTTGTCCTCCAAGTCCCTTACTCTTTTTTGTCTCATCATGACAGGCCTTTTCAAATTGCCGCTTGGCTGAATTGCATAAACATCGAGACTCAAAACCATTTTTTTTTTGTACATTAGACAGAAGGTTAAGCTGTTGCACTGGGGGAAGTGTATTAAAAAATACCAACAGACACAATAGGCACTCCTATCTTCAATCCCCCAACCAGTACACTCTCTGCTGTCCAATCATCCCATCATATCCCACTACGGCCAATTTACCGCTATGCCCAATCTCTCCTCCACAGTCAAAGTGTTTGCCATCACTCGAAATAGCATATCACCACCCATCGCAGTCACCCGCCACGCTATATCCCCAAAACTCCCTCCCTCGTTCAATATATCCAGCTCCAAGCCCTGCTCGACAGACATGTGCTATCACTGACCCATGCCTAGACAGGACTACAACACGATGCTCCTCATTAACTCTACTTAGGCCCCTTCCTCATCTCACCTTGGGTCCACTTACATTCCCCCCATGAAAGCACTACATCCTGTGATAGCAATATAAAAAAGGTCCACCTTTCCCTCTGTGGTTCTTTTCCCTCACTTTGATTTTCTGTCCATCAAGGGGGCGTGGATTAGCAGTCTCTTGTTTATCTGCTCGTCAGTTTTATCTATCTATCACTAAGCCATCCGCTGTGCTGCAGCGGCCTCAGCACTGCATTAATCCCCTATCAGCCAGCCAGCCATCCATCACCCCGCTGTCTATCACGTCAGATCCATCATCCGCCCATCTGTCTCATACTGCCCATGCTCCGAGATGATCTCCCCGGAAAGCCCCACCGGCGAGTCACATAGGGTGGAGGGGATAGCGGGGCAGGAGGAAATTAGAGGGAAATGCAAAAACAGACAGGGGTGAGGCAGAGAAGATTATACCCTGCCCATCTATCTCTCTCTCTCTCTCTCTCTCTCTCTCTCTCTCTCTCTCTCTCTCTCTCTCTCTCTCTCTCTCTCTCTCTCTCTCTCTCTCTCTCTCTCTCTCTCTCTCTCTCTCTATCTCTCTCTCTCTCAGTCTGCATCCTGCTGAAAGCATTTTCTTCATGTCACTACATGCTTATTAGCTGTTGTGTTTGTTTCCTTGTAATTTGTTTGTTTTCCTCGCTCGCTAATTCTAGCCAGTGGGAGAAGTGCCAGTAGAGGGAGAGATAGCTGCTGGGGAGGGGGGTCATAAATCCCATAAAACCCCAATGTAGTGAGAAACCTTGGCTCCTCCTCTAGCATGTTGAAGCAAGAGAGGGATATTGTCTAAAGCCTCCAGCTTTAAAACAGCTCAATATCTGGGTTCATCAGGGGTCATTTGTATTTCCATCCATATCTGCTAACATCGGAAGGTGAGTGAGGGGGGTCACATGAGCAGGAGGTGAGTGTAGGGCAAATGTTAGCACACTTGCAGAGTAAGGGAAGTCCACACTGATGCATGTAAGTGCAGCATACAGAGCAACGGAGTGTAAACAAGAACATATTAGGAGAACAACTGAGAACATATATATTAAGGTCCTTAAACTGTAAATGGTACGTGAACAAACAGATATGTATGTTGACTGAAGCACCATGACTATTAGGACTAGTTGGTAAATAAAGTCGGTAAGGAGAGAATAGATTGCTTAGGGGGTAACAGAAAGCTGACAGAAAAGGAGGCTAATATAGATACTTTGAGTGTGTTAGTACATGGAAAAAAAGACTGGCAAGAGGAAGCTTAATATGCAGTCTAGCAGCTTTGCAGAGACCAAAAGTAGTAGATCTGTGTGGATCACTTCGTTTAAATACACACTATAACCTGTTTACTGTGAAAAACCACCTCAAGGCAATTGTACGATTATGATTTGCAGTAACCTGATTTTCTCTGTAGCCGGTATTTACATAATTTGTTTGATGCAAAGTATCTGAGCAAAGAATCTTTTAGCACCACAAGGAAAAACACAGGGAATATGTGTCTGTGTTTTATTGTGATGAATTTACAGAACCCTGTAACACAGGCTCTGTCGCTTGCAGACTTAGTTGTAACATGAAAGTCACTTTGCCATCGCTCCAAATATTCCTTTCTTTTCCTTTGTTTTACACCGCTAGCCATGCTGCGGTTTGTACAGAAACACTCAGTTCTGGCTTTCATTCAACTAAGATAATCCCGTTAACATGTTTACATGACAGCTGCAATCATTTGAGGACGGCATTTGGTGGCATCCATGTAATCTGTGTGAGTGTAAAGTATTTTCTGTAGTGTTAAATGAATCATGTGTAAATGCTTTACAGTACTGAATGTTAATGTTTCTTTGTGTTTCTTTGAAGGTAGGTAAGCAATTTCAGGCATTCTATCCACACAGTATTTTTATAGCAATGTTACATGACTCTACAGAAAACACAACACACTATGAATTACACTCAATGACATATCTTACAAAATGAAAGTAATTCCCAACCCTATTTGCCTGTATAAGCACGTATAAGCCAAGGAACATTCCTTGAGTATCTTCAGTCGTTCATCTTATTAACTATATACACTGTAATATGCAAGGCAGAAATGTCAGTAGGATAGAGTGCTGCCCTTTGCATTTATTTGAACTTGTATGGTAATTATGACCTGAGCTGTGGTCCATGTCATATGATTAAATAAACACGCGGAGTAGCAGTTTACATTTCTGCTGTATTTCATTACATGGCTGAGTTTACCCTCCAGTAAGAAGCTACCACTGCTCTTGCTGGATCTACAATAGCTTTCAGGAATGACAATAGTAAATACAATAGTAGTATTAGGGAGGTAATGTTTAGCCTGGATCCCCCTCCAAGCCTCAGGAAGTCTTCATTTTCTTTGCTGATGATCGCTTAAATTCAGTCAATTGCTTTTAACCCTCCATACTTAAATACCATTGTTGGATTACAGCTAGGACTGCACAATGTCTTGTGAATGGAACTAGCTCTTTGAATACATGCAGCTGAGATTCTCTGCTGTGTAAAACATCAGCGGTCCTCCATTACACATGGAATAAGAGGAAAGAGATGTGTGAAGCTTCTGTTTTTATCCATAATGAGCCTAAACAAACATCCTCAAACAAATGTTCTTCTTCCACATGTGGCGGAATCTGATGAGACAGCTGTCAGAAAGCATCCATATCCATCCAGAGTTAGCTCTAATTGGAGAACTACTCTCCCTCCTCTGGCCCCATTTGACAGATATTGCTCAATCACCATACCGGTGCTGAACACTGCTCCAGCCCCACAATATACGACCTGCAATTACAGCACATACTGCTGTTACACAATACCTGGTTCACATGGGCATTAATGCTGAACGCTGCATATGATGCTGCATATGATGTGTCATTTTATAGCATATAGTTGCACCTTTCTTTTGCATGTGGTATACATAGTAAATGCTGCTATTCTGATACAGAATAAGGGTGGAACCTGCAATCCATAACAGATGCAATTACCAGTTCCACTTATATGTATAGAGAGAGAGACACACACACAAACAGAAACACTCGCACAGCCTCATAAACACATACCTACATTATTTCGTACACACTGAATTAATCAGCTCTTAGACAAATAGCTGAATAAATACTGTGGATAACCAGATCAATAGTGTACACTCAATTCATCTGAGTTCACGAAGATGTCAAATTCTGCATAGTTCTATAGCACACTGATTAAAATGGCACCACATTAATTCAGTAAATCAATAAAACCAATCTTTCAAATAAATCAAGTCGCATGGACGGCTTGAGCCAATTGGAGGGCAAGAACGCATTAAAAGTCCCTTGCTACAACGGCATATCTATGTCATGCAGGCAGCACACTGATTTGCTATGTGGATTCCACAATTTGTGGAATGAAAATGATTAATCCATGAAACAATAACCAGGGTGCCAAGAAGGCACATGGTAATTCTATAATGATCAAAGACTCAATTAAATCCTTTTCCATTCTGTTCCCTAAATGCCTCGTCTGTGGCTGCAGAGCAAATGTGTGTTTGGGTGTGTGTGCCTTTGGTGGTCAGTGTATGTTTGTGTGTGTTTGTGTGTGTCTTTTTTGTGTTGTCTTGGGGCTATGGAGTGAACAGAGGTTAAGCTGTGGTCTGGAAACTGTCTTTTTGTGGTCAGATGATGTATGACGTGTGGTTCATGTTCATACTCTAATAGCTAAAGGATGGGAGCACAAGTGGTGTGATAGTAATCTGTATTGGATTATAAACATATTCATATCCTGGTGTATTCTATTAGAAATATGTCCTTCACCCTCCACCATGTAGCTTTTCATGGTGCCCATCAGTAAAATAAATTCTTATAAGATAGCCATTGTATTGTCCCCATTTTAAGTGAAAGAAGCAGAGAATCGCTGCACTGAACTGCATGGAAACAAATCAACAAAAAACTTCACATACCAGGGAAGATTTGCTGAGCATGCATGGCCATTTTAGCAGCATCTTACTTAAAAGGGATACAGTTAAATCCACACCTGGATGCAAGTTGTTGACCACTGTGCAGGTTTACGGGAAAACACCGGACTCTATCCCCTCAATAGCATGGGACATTACAACCTCAATCCTATCTTTTTAATGTTAGGGGAAAATCTCCAGCCTGTGTTACCAGAGTTCACTAGCATTGCCTGTCTCTACAGTAGGGTTAGAATACAGTCGGTCACCGGTCAAAGTCGGGGCAACAGTGAACGTCCATTGCCCTAATTTTGGTAGTGTGCCACTACCCCATTGACAATAGTCAGCCCTCATCGGCGACTTTTCAACTAATTCAGCATGTGGACATGGGGGCAGAGCTTGTTGGCGAGAAATCAGTCTGATTGGCAGTTCAGCTTCAGCTAATCAGTTCACAATAAGAGAAACACAATTGAGAGAGGTCAAGAGGCTGTAAGATCAACCTCAACCTCGTTATATCAAGTAAGATTATTTTTCTAGCTACTGAGCTCTATAACAGAAACGCTTCATAATTGTTTATATTAAAAAGAGCTTAGAGAGAGAGAATATTGGACTTATATCCATCAAATGGCCAGAAACATGTCTCCAAATAAATGCTATTGTTTTGTGTCTACTGGATGTGAAAATAGGCAACACGTTCAGCACATCACCTTTATAAGGTGATGATATGTCAATGTTGTATTAACAGCTTGTTCCACTGCCCCCTAGTGGCAGAAAAAATCGGGTATTAAAAGAAATGTCTTTAATTGCTCTTTAACACCAACTAGTAGTGACAGGCCACAAACTTGATTTCCCCAAAGAAATAATCGGGGTTTTAACCAGTGTTTGTCTGATCACAAACCTAAATGTACCTCAAGGAAAGTCTAATTACACTCTGACTATTTGCATTACACCGATTAACTCGGCACATTTACAGCGTGAACACAGAGACTAACAGAGAGCACACCAGAGTTGTAGTGGATTGATTAAAAAAGCAGCAAAAAGGTTAATACACTGTTGCGCTCATTGACTTTTCTGCACGGTGTCAGAGAGGTGAATCTATGATACCGCAAGTGTGGGTAGTATTTTCCTGTGGTTTGTGTCCATATGTGCAGAGGAGCAGAGGGCATGAAGATTGGAGAGGAGCGGCACAGGACAGTCTCAGGTGAGACATACATAGTCCGACATAATTATAATCCTTAATTAATCCACTCCGGATGCTCTCTCTCTCTCTCTCTCTCTCTCTCTCTCTCTCTCTCTCTCTCTCTCTCTCTCTCTCTCTCTCTCTCTCTCTCTCTCCTCAAGTTCATTGCTCCGGGTGTTTATGGACTTTTTCCATCATGGTGGACCCCCCCTTTTCTGTCTCATCTGGCATCTGCCTACTGTATGTATTATGCTCTAGGTGTTTTTGCAGCTGTTTATGAATATACATGCCCTTTCACACCCTTTGTAAGACACACACACACACACTCACACACACACACACACACACACACACACACCAGTCCAACACCAGATACTCCAAGGGGAGTCAAGCTGACACAAATACAAACCCACCGGAGCCGTCCTCTGTGGAATGACTCAGGTGAACATTGCTGCTTGTAAGGGCCACACACACACACACACACACACACACACACACACACACACACACACAGATGACACTCCTGTTTGTATACACATCTCTCCTGATTCTGCTGCCCGATTGAATGCGTTGATAGCTTAGACGAGGTTGAGGAGCTCCTGTATTAGTCATTGAATGTGAGGGGTCAGTGGCATTAAGCGAGAAGTGGATCAAGTAAACAGAGGCGTAGTGACGGAACGTTGCAGTCCTGTAGCAGCAGATGAGGAGCCTATATGTGGCACTAAGCTGAAGGTAATGAGGACAAAGGTGTCAGTATTGACGCTGGTATAGCGAGAGCACCAGATGTGAGGAGGGGCGACGACAACTCCTGCCTTTACCACTCAGCCCCCCGCTCTGCCCGCTCTGCCCGCTCTGGCCGAGCCAATTAAAGGGGCTCATCCACCACTCGGGTCTGCACCCTCCGTCAAGCTATCAGAAAAACATAAGGATTGATTGAACAAGCTATTAGGTCAATTGATCCCTGTTTCCTTTCATCTGTGTGCTTCAGATAGACAGATCGGACGTGGAAAGCTACTCCAATTACCTGAGGACAAGGGTTTAACAAAGATGGCCTGATGGACCTTCTCTCCATCTTTCTCGCAAGGCTTTCTTTCTAAGCCTCTCCCTGTCACTCTTCTGTGATTCTTGTTTTTTGTTAAATGGTGCCCTCAATCTGTGTCAAAATATATCACAATCCTGCAGAAGTAAAGCTAAACATGTGTTTGTGTTTGCTTCCTGTATCTATAATGAGATATATCAGCAATCATACATTTCTCTGATTGTATGTGTTGTTTGCCACAGGTGCAGAAGGATCAGAATCCATCTCACAGTGTTAAAAGCACCTTTGCCAATTTGACAGGAGCTACCATAACTGATTTATAAAATGTCAGACAACAAGTAAGATTATATTGGTTTGAGATAATTTTCCTCAAGTGCCTTCAAATTGTATCTTGGTACAGGGCCTTGAATACCCATTAAATACATGTTAAGAAATGAAAACTGACTACCATGGAGTGAGCTGATAAGAGGTATTTGAACATGAATAGGAAAATCAGGCAGGCTCAAAAGGGCAATCAAATGTGACATTACAAAAAGCGATTTCAATTTGGTCATCAAAATTGCAGTGGCGCACTTTTTAAACATCAATTTAGAGTCCCCTTCCCCCTTCTAAATCTGTGTAAAACTGAATGAGTTGCTGGTGAGGCTGATTGGTCACATTGATTGAGAATCACTGAGTCTTTTCACTGCTGTACACCAAGTCGTCTCTCTGTCAATAGACACAACCCAAATACACCAGGCACTCAATCCAATGTGTTGCTACATGGGCCCATCCAGCTAATTTAACACCCACTCCATTTATGAAAAAGAGTCCTCATCGATTTTTTCTGTTCATGTGCTCTTGTTGCTCCAGCTCATTTTTCGCCATGCAGGCGCCTACACATGCTCAAGCCTGGCAGCAATTGAATTTAATTAGTGTGTGCTAGGGTTCCTATAAGATTGGCTTCTCAAAGGCCAGAACTTCAGTCTTTCTCCAAATGAAGAAGAGATCACAGAGCACAGAGCCTGCAGATACAGACTGCCATGTGCATGGCTACATTCACAGAAAACTCAAACGGCACAAAGGCCACAAGCTCCAAAATGGACGCACATTGCACATCACTTTTGCACCTCGGCACCACAGCAAAGACAATTTCTGATTGCTGCCCATTATGTACCTCTCCTCTTTTGCTACTGAACTCTGCACTCTTAGCTGCCCTATTCTATTTTATTTCACTCTCTTGTCCTCGCTTTATCCCTCTCTTTCCAATCCACTATTGCATGTTCATGCTCCCAAAATGTAATCTAGCATTTAAGCAGAAAACAGCCAACACATTATGAAAAGCCTCAGAAAACACAATAGGATATTTTTGATTGCAATAATTAGCCCAACAACAGCTGTTTAAAACCATTTCCAGTGTGTTTTGTCGGCCGTGATAAAACACTGAACCACAAAAACTGTCATTACGGCATCATAATGGCTTTCCTGTCAGGACAAGCCTTATCAGGCTAGTGACAACCAAAGAGCAGCCACTGCCAGGTAAACTGTTCTGCTTACGAAGGGAAGCAGCTACCTACATTTCTAGGTCAGTCCAGTGAAGGACTGCCCTACAGAGACATAGGATTTTACTTGTAAAGGGCATAAAAGATCAGAGAATTCATGCATCCTAGCACTTCCATATCCATCACTGGATACCCTGCCCTAATGAGATGGAATAGGTTGAAGACAGCTCACTGATCACCCACTAAAATTAAACTACAATGGGCCATTTTCATTTTCAACTTATTCTGATAATAACATCTACCAATCTGCATCCATTTTATTACAAATGTCAGTAAATATGTAAAGTTGAGGCAATTTATTTAAATACATCTTGTGTAAAGACATTCAAATTTCCTTTTTAACAACTCCACTGAGTTATTCCATGTTACTATACAGTCATTGTGTTTTATTTACTGGAACTTGATAGGCCAATTGTTATACTACAAAGCTAATTGGAGGCGTGCATCTGTATTTAATGACCTAGCCTCATAGTCAGTGCCTTACCATAGGAAAATCCAAGAAATTTAGCAAAGACCTCAGAAAAAGAATTGTAGACCTCCATAAGTCTGGTTCTTCCTCCAGAGAAATGCCCCTGGTCCCAAGAGCGCTTTTAATTGTACAGGTATAAAATTCCTTGAACAACACAGACAGCGAATCTTTCATGAAGAAGATGAAAATAATCTCCTAGGGCTGAACAAACCTTGGTCCGTAAGGTCCAACTGATGCCCAAGACAACAACAAATAGCTGGTAAAGAAGTTCAAGGCAGGATCTACCAATGTAAATCCACTATTAGGAAAGCCATACATACATTGCAGATGATCACCAGGACAAAGACATAGCCATTTGGAGGAATGAACAAATGCCATGTGTGGACCGAAAGGAGGGAGGCTTTTCATCCAAATAACACCTTCCCAGCTCTGAGGCCCTGGAATGGCAGCATTATGTTTAGGGGTTGATTTTGAAATTATCTCTTATGGAAACTAAGGGCACTCAGAGAGAGTAGACCTTCCATAAATGCCATGCCAACTATTTTGCATTGTCAATAAAAGTGAGGAAATTTTGTTTATCCTCCCCATGATTCTGAGCCGCGCAAAAATCTAATGGGTTTTTCCTTGGCCCATGCTACACCCTTCGACAATTTTCCTGAAAATTGGGACAGAAGGTTTTCTGTAATCCTGCCGACAAATAGACAAACATGACCTCCTTGGTGGAGGTAATAAACTACACATATGCCCTATTGCCTCAACACAAGGAATGTATGGTAAAAAATAATTGTTTAAACGTCTTTAACCAAGGTGCATTTAAATATATGGACTCAACTATATTGATGGAGTGGCAAAGGCCGTTTCAAAATTGTTGGGTTAAAGGTCGCAACTGGTAGCCCAGTTATCAACATGATTTGGAGTGCAATGTCAAAATAACTTTTTGAGAAAAGGTCAAAAATTGACATCTAGATACATCTAGATACAATTCAATCTTGCAAAGGGTTGTTTTGAATGGATTATGATTGCAAATAATCTTCAGAATTATAAATCAATACGGACGATGAACGTGATTGTTCAAAAAAAATTCCCCTGTACAACGGACAATGAGAAGCCAGGGACCAGCAGACTAGCTGGAAAGGCTTCTAATCAGATATCATATCTGGGAGCCTTTCATCGTCGAAAGGCAATGATGAGATTAAGTTTATCATCAGAATATACTGCCGTGCCAGGTTAGAAGTCATTTGTCCTGTACTGGCACTAAAGATTTCCAATCACTAAACCAATGTCTGCTGGAGGTTGAACAAGCTTACAGTGACAGCATGTGTGTACAGTAAGAATCAGTGTATGTGTGTGTTAAGACTACATCCGCAGATATGTGGATATTCTGAATATACAGGGGTGCAAATTCAATTCTTAATCTACTCGTCCAAGTTTGTGACAAGACGAACAAAAAGGAAAAGCGATGGGAAAAAATAAGTCGACGGTTATGTATTTTGTGCTTGTGTGGTTGTATGTATATAGGTTTATCTTCGTTATTGTTCCTTTTGTGCCCTAAAATTTAAATGCAGCATGTTTTTCCCTGAATTTTGCATTCTTGTGGATAAGAATAATACTATACTTGAGTTGCCTAAAAGGTTGCTTTAATTAGTAGATCATCGTAACAACTCCTCATTTTGGTGATCTGTAATGGTTTTCTGTATACTTTTTTTATGTTTTAATAAATCAAAACTGATAAGGTAACAATAGTAGCTCCAGTTTAATTGTATGTTGAGATGATGGACAAAATAGAAAACTTAAAATAATTTTTGTCAAAATGAGAACATAATTCATTGGTTTTGTGAATTCTTACACCTGTGGTAGATAATCTGTTTTTCTCTGCCTTTAATGATGTTATCTGTTACTCCCATTGCAACTGTAGAATAATGTGCTGCTACTAAACACCCCACTCATTTTCATTTCACATCATCCTATGCGTGAAAAAAAGATGTATGTGTCCTTCACCGATTTAGGACAAATCTCCATGTAGTGTCAAAATCAACAATACTTTGGTGACATGTAGAGCTCATTATTTGTCCCTTGCTGTGATTAATAATCATGCTGGGGAAATGTTATCATGATCCCAAAAGCTTTCAACATCTTTTAAAAGCTGGTATGTTATTCTATTATTATTCTTTGAACCAGCACAGATGCAATACATTTAACTGTCCTGAGGGTGTGAAACAGCATAGGTCATTTTTTTTTAAATTCATAGCAGCGCTGTATTTTTCTGCTTGTTTTCTATTAACCTATTCATTTAGTCAGCTTTGTCAAAGAGCTATAGGGGATACATACATATTGCAAAAAGGAGAGAGTAACAAAAAATCCAAAAGCAACATACTCTCACTTTGGCCTCAGAGCACTGTTCTTATTCATAAAAATAGCGTGTCTGTGTGTAGGTGTGCGCATACGTGTATGTGCATCCACTCACACTCTATGAAAGCATGAGTCTGTGGATTTGTCGTGCACACATGCACGTTTTTTGAAGATAAATGCATTTGACAAATGAGAATAATTCAGTTATTCTGTGCAAAGACACAGGCAGGTTCTGCATACCGTATTTCTTTCACAGCTTGTACCTTCAACAGAATAACATGGTCGTCAAATTCTGACCACAGTATTGCAGAGCCTTCCGAAACGGTGAACTCACACTAAAATAAATCTAATTATGATTAGTGACTTATTAAAAGTCTGACGATCATTAATGCCATGCTAATGTACAACTATTATTCACCCATTGAAAGCCGAGAATAATTTTTCTGATGGTGATGTGACACACAGACAAGGGGGAAATAAATCCTTCTGTCTTCCCGGGGAGAGTGTTTGGCAGTAAACCAATTCCAAGTCTGGCTTCTTGAATGCCCAGATAACGCAATCAGACAGTTGCAATATTGCTGTTTTACCACCTGAAGAATTTGAATTTCATTCAGCCCCTTCAGAATAGTAGACATGCCAATTTTTCCCCAAGAATTGGCAGGACAAACACAATGCACCCCGGTGAAATGAGGAAAAGGCTTACGAGCAGAAAATAACTGTTTTCAGAGTCTTTCTGCCTCCTCAGGTTCAATTTTATTATAATAACACACAAAGAAAAACATGTTTAATTTCTTCCATAATAACTACAATGTAGGCTGCTGATGCAATTTTATTAGATGTTTTATTATTAAATTGGGAATTAGTTCATACAAAGGTCCCTCAGTTTTCATCATATGAACCCTTAAATATTGCAGGGTCAAATTTGATCAAATCTGTGAATGGGAGGGTTTTTCCTGCTCTTGTTTTATGTTGTATGAATGTGATGTATTAAGACATTATTGATGTGTCATTCCTATATATTATCCAATTGAAATTTCAGATACTTAAATTTGGGAACACCCTGGAACATGACTCCTGGGGCTCCCTGGACCCCTCTGAGAGCAGCTGGCCTATAGGTAATGATTTGATGAGGGACAGGATTAATGGTTTGTCTGGGACATGGGGGATTGGGCAGAGGAGTTCACTCTGGGATCGGACACTTAGCTCTGATGCATTTCTTCCTCAATAGTCAATGAGGTATTTCATTTATTTCTCTCTGGGAAGGAATTTGTGCTCGATAAAAAAAAAAGAATGATGAGTGGGATGTTTGGTAAAAATCACATGTGTAACCAAGATCTTAGGACATCACTTTTACTTGTCTACTTTTTCAGATGATCTAATCCATCCAGGAAAGACTTAGGCTAGTTCATCACTTTCTACATTATTGGCTATTTAACAGCCTCATAATAACCCCTGTTTTTTTTCCCAGGGTCATATGCCTACATTTGCCAAACGGATTTCTTCCCCCACCACTTTGCTTTAATGGGACAAGGAAACTGAATCTCCTCTACTCCGTGACCGTACGTATTAATCAAAATTGCCAAAAGATATTTCATTGTGCAGGCCACGGTTCGATGCATCGTCCCACAAACGGGACACTCAAATTTAGAGCATCTAGCACGCATTTTAAATAGGACGCGACTGCTGTTGAAGCAGCGTAAAGACGAACTCCGTATGTGTCAAAGCATAAAATATTAACAAATAAATCGGCTTACACGCCTCAACACCTCACGCAGCCTGATACTGTACGCCTGGGTGGCGTACATTACATGCTGTTATTGCCGCACTCGTATTAAGAACATATATTACATGAAAACTGTTCTTCGTTCCTACCTTGATTCCTCCAATCTCCTTTTCCTTGATTGCTCAGTGTGTCTCATTCATTCTCGGTTCCCTCCTCACTTGCCTCATCTCCTTCTCTCCCCCTCTGGTTCGTTTTCTCCTCTTTGGTCCCGTCTTCGTGCGGATGCATAAGAATTAAAAATTAATAGCCTGCTATCTTAAAGACAAACCGACGAAAAACAAAAAAAGGAGAGGAGGAAAAAATCCCCCGATTAAAAATCTGAAAAGGCAGTGGGGGGGAAATCCTCACGGACAGAGCAGATTCTCACGAAAATGCGCCCGTGTGGGCATCAAAATAAATAACAGCGACGACACCATTGTCCTGCTTAACAACAGTAACAACATGCGAGTTACTACAGAACAACGTTAAGAGGTGACGGAAATGTCAAACTGAAGTGGAACATTAACACAATTGAAGTTGTAATCGTGCCCGTCCGCCCGTTGCTGGTTAGATGATGAGCGTGTGAGCAAATGTGCCACCGTCGCAAAACGTCTGCGTAAGACAAATCAGACTCTTGGATGTCTGGTATGTATCTGTTCACAGGACGCGTCCCTTTTCAAACTGTAGACTATTCATGTTCTGTGGTCTCAAAAAAAAGCCTCCGGTTTGAAATCACCCGTCGGTATTCGGATAGTCTACACAGACCAACTGCGGCTCTCTTGTGCGTCCTGACGCACCGAGCGAATCACTCCTCTATAGTTTCCCTCTTCGTCGGCAGGCAGCGCACACTCTCATCAGGACCATTCACACGGTATTTTCAACCACTGCAGTTCTGCATCAGGCCTATTTCAACCTAGCGCATTCAACACAGCCTTTCACATACATTTTGTCGGCCTAAAAGACAGTTTTTATAACTAGCCCAGACTTAAAGCAGGACAAATGTGCAATTTCTGCCCGCCCAAGATCGCTTCTTCAGTATAACACTAGATCTTTCTGTCTTTTTTTGGTTTCCTAACTCACATGATTTCCCAAGGTGGGGTCCAGGAACCATCATACGTCCTTGAAATGGTCATTTGTGGTTGCCCTGCAAAAATACTGTTTCAATTTACTAGTGCCATTCTCCAAAAGTGCCAGCATGAGAAAATAGATTGCAAACTTGATTCAAATGTTAACTACCCCCACAGTTATCTCCTAACTCACTGTGACACATTTATTACTTTATTAATTCTGTTAAGTGATTTCTAACAACTTAAGTCTTCTCATATGCGGTTTCTTCAGATATGTTTTTATCAAATATATGGGTTTGCACAGCCCATAAACCAACAGTCAGTACAATGTGCGAGGAATAATGCTCACAGGGATTTTTGGCAAGGTAGAGTTACAAAATATGAGAAAACGCTGCACCAGTGGTAGCTTTATGTGGCATTTTATAATACTACCCTATGAAAATTTCTGAAAAGTGGTCATTATAAAGTACAGCATATATCAACCTAGTGGTATTTTGTCATGATATCATTTTCAAAAGGGTCCCTTGACCTCTCACCTCAATATTATCCGAATAAAAATGGGTTCTATTAGTACGAGTCTCCCCTTTACAGACATGCTCACGCAGTTTGGAGCAAACAAGCAATCTTGGCCTGTTCAATATGGCATATTTGAATATTTCTGCATACTGGTGTCCCTAAACAGTCTTGGAGTTATATCAATTTAGTATGACTGGAAAGCTGAGCCTCTTGTAAATTCAGTGAGCCCAATTTGATTGTGTGAAATTGTTAGTTGTCATTTCACTGTCGTGAGACATGTTTTTATACTAAATCACAGCATGGACTTTTATATGGTGTTTATGGAATCTATGTATGCATGTTAACATGGTATTTATTCTTTAGGTTATGTTCAGAGGAAAAGTTTTGTGTTAAACAATAGTACGTAATGCAAAATCACTGTGTCACAACATTTATAGGGATGCTAATTATAAAAAAACTTTTATAAAAAACATATAGTCTGAGCTATATCCCCACCAATTTCCAAAGATAAAGGTTCACTAATAAGAGTGAACCATCAGTTTAAAGTTCTTTACTTTATTCTGTTCTATGTACAGTTTTTTTTTAAAGTATTTTTCGGAATGGTGTTATAAATTGAGTGTCAACACACAGACAGCTACCACCACTGCAATGCTATCACATATTTTCTAGCGCTATGGATGTATACATTGCCAAAAATCATTGTGATGCTACCAGTGGCCCAATTTTGGGGTCCTGGCTCACAGACTAATAGCCAGAGCTCTAATCCAGGATGACCGTGCCTTATTCAGTGTTTTCACTGGTCTTTATCATCAGGTCTGTTTTTTTGAAGAGGAGGAGACCACTGCAGATGATTCGGCTCCTGAGAAATAAAAAAAAACATGAATGATGAACGCTGGAAAAAGCTGACAGCAATGACGGCAATGTTGGTGAAAACAACAACTCCCATGACCCCAAGCTACTTCCCGATGTCACGGAACGCCTTCTTTTGTTATTCTTTTGATTGAGAAACACCCTAGTAGCAGAAAATTACATATTGTTTGTTTAGAAACAGACCACATTTTATAAGCCAGAGGTGAGACCTTAGTGTTGCAGTACAGGACAGTGTATTTAAGGTAATGTTAAGGTAAGGTAAGATTTACTTAACGATTGAACCATTTTCTTACTCTAGGCCTATTCTCAGGGAAAAAAGCCGTAATAACACCGTGTCAGAATCATATACTTGCAACAGTACAACTACAACAGCTCATCTATATTAGCATAGGGGTGTATTCTTCACTTAAGTGCACCATCACAAATTCAAATCAATCTCAGTGGGCTTTTTATATTTTTTCAGTAGTTTTACCGCGCTGCAGACAACCTAATGTCAAAGCAGTGATTCTCAGAGGGGAAAAAATCCTTCTAAAATAGTGTGCTGCCCCTGTGCACAGGCACTAATAGATTTTTCTAAAGATTATTTTTTTGGATATTTCAGACAAGTTGCTGAAGTATTAAGATCACTGTGGTAAAGACGTGTCATAAACTGTCAGTTCAGGGGCTTTTCAGGATGTTCACAGGTGAGAGCAAAAACAGAAAATGATCATAGGAAAACAAAAGGTAAGAAAAAGTTACAACCCTTTACTGGAACATGATTAAGCTACTGTACTCCACAAGACACCCTAGGGTGAGTGAATGAGTCGAAGGATGACACAAAGAAAAAAAAAACGTTTTGAGCACAGTTGGAATTTCTAGCACTGAAAGTACATGTAATTCGTCATGCTACCACGACACTACCAGCATGTACCACTAAGTAGTCAGTCTGTCAATGCGTATTTGTCAGTGTTTGTGAGAGACTATACAAGACTCTTGCGAATAGATCTTCAAATTCTGCAAACCTCCTTTTGGAGTCTCTTCACATGACTATAACATAATTCACCACAGTGCAGGTTGGTACTGGTATCCAGCGCAAAGTAATTAACAAATGACTACAATATTTGTTAGTAATCAGCTATCTTGTCTTATTTCTCTATCTGACACACTGAAGGGTTTATATACAGTATGATGTTTACGAAAAAGTAAGTCTTCATGCCACACTATACCATATGATATACTGTTTCCTGTATTTCCACTGCATCACTGATGTCATATACCACATTTGTATGTTATGTACAGTATTGTGCTTATCATATACATCCCCACAGCACAGAGGAATGTGAATCACCAGGAGGAAGCAATATACAGTTATGATTATATTTTATGCTAGAAGGTTAAGCACATTGAGTGCATAGTGCATAATACACACACATCCAGATAAAATTCAAACATTTGCACTGTTACCCAAGGACTCCATTACAAGAGTCCAGCCTAGCCCTCACATTAAATGGTTAAGATTAGCCTGCCTATTTTCGTACAGAACAAGTTTCTGAGGAGATTCATCGAGCTATTAATTGTCTTCTTCCTAAAGCTTTAACTCCCTGCTTAATTGCAACAGTTGTTATAGTGCCTGGCAATTGAAAAAAAAACTGCAAGTATACATTTACTGCTATGGAAGTGTCACTTGTATAGTTTAGGCCAACAAACCTCATATGGACCTATGGCCTGGTTCCACACAATCAGTACTTGTACATCAGTGAAGAGCGGCTACGTAACAGCATCCACCCTATTGCTTGTACTTCTTTTACTTTGACCATACCCCAAGGACATGTCAAATCATGAAACAATGTTTTTCTGATTTATTATTAAAGCATTCTGTTCTACTTGCATTTTTGCAGCCTCTTGAATTTGGCACTGATGTCCTTTTCTTTGACAATATCCATAAATACATACATAAAACGTTTTAAAGTAACCTTTTAACCATAACAGGCATGGTTTTCTTTTGAAGTGACACTATAGTACAAACTTTAAAATAATATGTTCTTTCTCCTGAAAATGAAAAGTATAAATAATTAAGAATTAAATAAACCTTTTCTCAGTTCAACTCTGGTTTCTGGAGAGCCATGAAAAAGCTCAATGTGCTCTGATCGTCAATATCTTTAAATGACGTCTGCTAGCCTCTGCGACGGTCCCTAGCTATCACTCAAAGTGACCACGTCCTTAATTATGCATAACTGTAAGTCTTAATATATTTTTAAAGGTGTGAGTTGTATTAAAGTTCACTCCCGTACAGTTGTCAGGAACAGGGAACTTGGCTATAAAAAACCAAAACCGTTTGTAGTAATCATGTTTATTTTTGCTGTAAAGTTGAGCATTTTAAAATGGAGGTCTACAGGGATGAACTCACTTTTGGGGGCAGTCTCAAGTGGCCATTTGAGGAATTGCAGTTTCTGGCACTTTGGTGTTGACTTAATTTTTCAGGCCCGATTTATGGTCCAATTCTACTTACTGTCCATCCGAGTGCCCAATGATGAAGTATAATAAACGAAACGATAATATTGGACATGTAAGGGAAATTTTATGTTGTTTTAAGGCAGATGTTTTTGTGCATCTTGGTACTATTTTGTTTTGATGTCAAAATAAAGAATGTACCTGTTTTGTTTATTTATTTATTTTAGCTCATCTTTGCCAAGACTGATAATAAATCTTGATTAAGCTCAGTCTTCGGTCTCCAGGTAAAATCCATGTTGGCTACACTTCTAGATGAGTGCCAGATCAGCTTAACTTCCATATCACAAGCAATGATTACACCAGTCCGCAGTGCTTGCTGAAAGTTTTCTCTGAAAATGCTTTTGTCAGTTTCTATTATGATAGCTAATACTGCGCTCTAAAGAATGGGTTTGACATGCCTTTCCCACTTAGAGTAGGAGCTGTGTGACAGAAGGCTACTGTGTTATACTGCTCTCAAATCCAGTCAGTTGACCTTCATGGGCCGCCTGACTCATTGCACCAATAAACAGCTAGCATAATGGAGTTTGTGCTCCATAACAAACTAACACTATGAGGACTTTTTTCAAGATCACATGTTATTCATGCAAAGTCACAGTGCTCTGTGCATCTCTTACTGTACAGAATGAACCATAAAACCAAACAGATTTACATCATCAAGTCATGCTTTGCACAGTTTGAGCAGTTCTTCATCGCACCCTGGTTTCTTAGCAACAAAAATGATTACGTGCTGACAAGCAGTTGTCCCTTGTTACAAATACTGCAGCTCTCACTGCTTGATCACTTAACTCACAAATAACATAATGGTAGAAAGTCAAATGGTCAAAGAGAAATATATGTACAAATTACTCTATAAAGACTTCTACATGCTCTTTACTTGGTTATAGAGTTATATAAATGCAGTCCATTTGCAAGACTGAAGCGTATTGCAGTGTCGATAATGCAGGCAACATTTATGTTAAGGTTAGTGTTGTCTCCTAAAGCCTAAAAACTAGACAAATATGCCATGTTTCATGACTTCTGGCAGATAGGTCTGGCCACTCTCCCATACAGACAGATTTCCAGTCAAACTGGCCGTGGGTGGGCCAGTCACAACCGTTTATCTCATGTGGGGCGAGTTTAAAACAATGACTGACAGATTTCTCAGTCCAGTCTGCAAGTCGGTTCAGTGCAAACAGTGCCTTTAAATGAGCCATCAGTACTTCTGTAAGGTTGTGATGTCACAACTATACTATATATAGGTAGAAAGTGCTGCTACAGTGCTGTTACAGTAATTCCCTGGCTGCAATGATTGTTCAGAGATGCCAAGAGTGCAGATGCAGAAGACCCGCAAAACACTGAACAATCAGAGCAGGCTTTTTTGGAAGGAGGGCTTGAAGAGACAGACACTAAAACTGATCGTTTTAGACAGAGAAATGAAATGAGAAAAGAAAGATGTAAGAAATGTGTATTTTGAACATTAAAGCATGTAAACATGTTCTAGCAGAAACCCAAAATACAAGTATGAATCTGAACATAAGAAATGAGTATATGGGACTATAATAATAATGTGATATGGCTGTATTGTCTGCCAAAACACAGGAAAGGAAGGAGTCCAGCCACATTTAAAGTAAACTTTAATTTTTAAACACCACATTATAAAAACTTTACAGCTTTTACCCAAATAAAATGATCCAGATAAGTGTTGATAACTGCAGTGGGTAAAATACACAGGAGATGGGAAAAATGAAAGATTGTCCAAGATAAGAGCCTGCCACTTTGTAGCTTTGTAGTGGTTTTGTACTGGTGTGCAGAGACGCTCTAGCACTGAATATATTTATTCAGGCTCAACCATGACTGTGACAATTTCAGTCATTGTTAATAATAATTATTTTTGTTCACTTGTGTTCCATGTTGCATTTATATTCTCAATAGAGCAATGTCTTGCATGATAACAAAGACATTATCAACAAAGCATCAGTGGTGCTGTTGCCTGAATATTTCAGGGTTTTTTTCTAAAAAAGGAGGAGAAAATGGAGTCATACAGCTGGCATATTTTAATTTGTTCTAGCTCATGTTTGATTAATGCCAATTTTTCCTAGTCAGAGCTCATGTTTATGCAGCACCATTATTTACATAACACCTTGCCCTATTTGCAAATAGCTCCTATTTTCACAGTTATACAGATTCTTGTTGGTAAATTATATCTTTCACCACAGAATCCTTTGTTTTTATTATGAGACCTTGTTATGAAAGTAAATTACATATTTCAGTGTGCTGTATAAAATAATCTGTTTAAATGATGTGTATTTGTTTTTGTTGGAGTACAATAATTTGTTATAATGAGTTAAGGACTGATATGACTGATATTCATTACTTGTATATTAAAGGGATTAGTGTATTACCTTCCGTAGATGGCGATCGGCACACCCCCAGTTGTGAGAAGCGAACAGGAGGACAGAAGCTAAGAAATGTACTGCTGTAGATGGGGGCAGCCTCTCAATGTATTTTAGCCACTTAAAATAAGCTTTCAAAAACAATATGTATCAGTTTAAGTGTACACTATACTTAGAATATTTGATCTGCTTTACCTTGCCGTCGGACAGCTCTATTTAAGTTTAAGTTGGGGCAGCTGAAGCCATCATTTATGCTCTCCTCAAAGCCACCAAACTGCAAAAACAGCAATCTTGGAACCCAACGGCTACCTGTCCGATGACAATTTAACCTCTAGGGTCAACGGCTAATATTTCGATCTTTCCAGTCCGGACCAAGACTTCCTATTCCGAGCAGCATTGTCTACGGTCTGATTAGCATCTTGAGATGCGAGAATAGAGTTGGAGTTGGGAGACGGCATCTCTATAATAACAAAAAGCTAATAAATAAGCTGCATCCTCGTCAGACAATAATGGATGGGTTCCATGATTGCCAATATGTTCTGCCTCATTTGCTTACCACAGGGACTGTTTACCTGCATGCAACGTGATTGGTAAATACTACTCATACTACAAACAGCAATCAAACTGCTTCTGCTACCCAAATCTAGTCCTGTTGCCTAAAGATTATACATTCCTATGCAGTGTCAGTTTATAAAGATCAGATATTTCACCTTGCAGAACACTGGAGTTGCTGGTCGACTGCTGCTTCAATTAGTTAGCAGCGTTCTGCAAGGTAAAATTACTTTTTTTGTCAATGGAGTCTGGTGCTTTCAAAAAATCCAAAATTTGCCTCTAAAAGCTGCAATGGATTTTATCAAAATGCATTTGATTCATACAAATCACTATTATGCACTTTGTATTATATTGGTGGCACATTAATCTAGTGAATTTGGGGTAGGTTGATCTCCCCCAAATTCGCTAGTAGGAGGTTCCACTTTGACAGGCATTCCAGTGAACTATGCCTAGTTGGAGGTCTGAAACTTCAGACCTCCTATGGCACTGGAACACAGCATTTCTCTCTCACCGCACGTGTCGGGGGAGGAGGGAGCATCAGAGGTCATGCAGGGGAAGATGGTGGCACTGCAAGAAAGGTAAGAATTGCTTTAAATCATAATAAAGATTCAGTATCCTCTTTATGATCAAAATAAAAACAGAGTAGAGAATAACAGGAGGAAGTCTTTGTGGCCTTTTGTGCATGCCCTGTACTATACATACAGTGTAGTACAAGGCTTGTGGGCGTAGATATGAATACAGAGGAAAGGAAACTGTATGGCACTTCTAGTAGTGAAAGGGGAAGAAACCAATGAAAATGGTTTAAAAGTCCAACAAAGCCAAACAGACTTCAGTGTTTGGAGCCAGCAAAGCGTTGGTGTAACACCTCAGCTTTTATATAGCAACCCTGTGACCGTTGAAGCGCTTTTCCCATCATGCTCTTTCCATTGGATGGATGTTCACAGTAAATGCAGCATTTCAACATTTTCAGAGACCACATCCATAAAGACACCTCCACCACCCCTCTCTCTTTCTCATTTTTTCTCTCGCTCCCTTTCGCACTCACCCTCTCAATCTTTTTCTCTTTTTCACTCGCTGTCTCTCTGTCTCTCTTTCCTTTTTGCAATATGACATAGTCCATTATCTGCTCTTAGTACTAATTGGTGTATTAACGCCATGCTGTGGGTGACACAGTGAGAGAGAGGGAGGGAGGGAGAGAGACAGACAGAGAGAGAGAGAGGAGAGAGAGAGAGAGAGAGAGAGAGAGAGAGAGAGAGAGAGAGAGAGAGAGAGAGAGAGAGAGAGAGAGAGAGAGAGAGAGAGAAAGAGAGAGAGACGCAGGATGAATATGGATGAGCAACAGGACGGGGGTGAGGCTCTGGGGGAGGCAAGTACGGAATGATTCTGCCAGAGTGAGAGAGAATGGGAGGCCAAGGTAAATCTTTTCAGCTACACAAGTGGTTAAGAGCAGCATGGCAAAATGACGAGTGAAAGGGAAAAAAAGAGAACCATTCTATAATGGCTTCTGTTTTTTTTTTCAGTTGGCCTTCTCTGTATCCCTTTCTATCCTGCTCTCACCGTCACCACTTTCAACCCAATTATCCACTCTCTCTGGCGCCACTGGCAGCATATGGAAATGTAAATTGCAGGCGAGATGGTTTTTTTTTTTCAAAGCTGTAGAAGGTAAGCAGCTCTTGAGGATGGGGAGAGTAGGAGGAAGAAAAGGTAGAGATGACAAACAAATGAAACTGAGGGACCGCCTTTAGTCCCAATAGCTTGTCAGTATTGCTACTCTATCAGATACACAAATCCGCCCACGGTAGCAAATCTAATAGACTGAGGATGATTTCTGCTGCTACACACATACACAGTGAAGCCAAAACAAAGTTTATATACAAAGCTCATACATTAGCCATGCTATTGTATCTACGGTGGGACTTGATTTTGGACACTTTCAGAGTCGTTCAAGGTCCCATTAGGGATTTCTGTTTCATAGTTTTCACAGTAAATAATCAGGGAATTTATTCAACAGTATGGAAGGAAAAAATACACACAAGCATTATTTTTTCCTGCACATTAAACATGTAAGCCTACTTTATATTGGAAATAGAGGGCACAACACATACCATTAGAACCAGAGTTACATCCTGTTAACTACTATATATCCCCTCAGCTTATTAACGTCACATTCGCTAGTTAATTTTGTTTTTACCTTGACTTGAGCATAAAGGTGTGGATCATTATCTTGAAGATGTGGGAACACATTCAAAGTGTGCAGACACTCGATGGCCATCTTCTTCAACAACTCCCTGGTTATTTTGTAGATATCCAAAGTGCTCTCATGCTGCCGATTTCTGGAATGGCAGGTCCCACTGACAGTTTTACAGCTTTTTTTTCAATGATTCAGTTGAGTGGCATGATTCTCTCACACACGAGGCAAACCAGCGAACATGTGTTAGATGACTCAAAAGAGGTGATTTCACCACACACAGACAACGTGATTCGCCAGATTCATTTTCACAGGGTAACATGCAAGAAGCAGGAAACCAGAGATATCTTAGCTTCTACAATTCTTACCGTTGGCAAAATCAGTTAATCCCTTGGTCCTTTACTGTAAAAAGTAAGATTTTATTTTCTTTTTTATTGTAAAGCAGGTTGAGGTGCTATTTAAATACTGTAGAAGTATAAAAACACAGAGAAATGCATAAAGCCCATATTCAGAAACTGGGCTTTTGAAGGAGCTGTTAGGACTTCCATAAGGTTGTGATGTCACAACTATACTATTTATATATATATATATATATATATATATATATATATATATATATATATATATATATATATATATAAATAAAGGTAGAAAGTAAAGCTACAGTGCCGTTACAGTCATTAACTGGCTGCAATGATGATGCAGAGACGCTCGGGGGTGCAGAGGCAGAAGACCAGGAAAGACTGGGCTTTTCTGGGAGGGGGTCTTAAAGAGACAGGTGCTAAAACAGAGCAGGTGGGCAGCAGAGGGTGAAAACAGATATATTCGTAAAGACCGTATGAGAAAAATAAAGTTGTTTTTTTATTAAATTATGTAAACATGTTCTAACAGAAACACAAAA